>NC_069505.1:298582043-298882043 GCF_027579735.1 Bombina bombina | reverse complement strand
TAGATAGATGTTTGTAGTTTATTTAATTTATTGATAGTGTAGGAGTATTTGTAGGATTTATTTTACAGGTAATTGGGTAATTATTTTAACTAGGTAGCTATTAAATAGGTAATAACTATTTAATAGCTATTATACCTAGTTAAAATAATTAACAATTTACCTGTAAAATAAATATTAACCCTAACATAGCTACAATGTAATTATTAATTATATTGTAGCTATCTTAGGGTTTATTTTATAGGTAAGTATTTAGATTTAAATAGGAATATTTTAGTTTATAAATGAATTAGATTAATTTAATATAAATTTAGTTAGGGGTGTTAGGGTTAGATAGAGTTAATATAGTTAATATAAATACTATAGTAACTCTATTAACTATATTAACCCTAATATAATTAGGGTTAATATAGTTAATATATATAATGTAATACCTATATTAACTATAATATACTTAGGGTTAATATAGATAATATAGCTGGCGGCGGGGTAGGTAGATTAAATTAGGGGTTAATCATTTTAATAGAGATGGCGGCGGTGTTAGGGGCTTACATTAGGGGTTAATAATTTTAATATAGATGGCAGCGGTGTTAGGGGCTCACTTAAGGGGGGTTATAGATATAATATAGCTGGCGGCGGGGTACGGGAGCGACGGTTTAGGGGTTAATAACTTTATTAGGTTGCGGCGGGGTACGGGAGCGGCGGTTTAGGGGTTAATAGCTTTTTTATTGTTAGGATAGTGAGGGGGGATAGCCGATAGAGGGTTAGACGTGTCGGGCTATGTTACGGAGGCGTGTTAGACGTGTCGGGCTATGTTTAGGAGGCGTGTTAGACAGTGCGGGTGATTTAGACTTTAGTCAGGCTTTATAGGCGCCGGCAGTTTCTAACGTGGCGCAAGTCACTGGCGACTCCAAAAATCTGTACTTACGCAGATTTCTGGACATCGCTGGTTTGTGAGACTTGCGCCACTTTAGCAAGTGACGGCGCCGCATATTGGATGGCTCGAGTTGCGAGCTGAAACTGCGGGCGACGTGGGTTCCCTCGCTTGCGCCGCAAACTGCGATCTATATCGGATCGCGCCCCAGCATTGTTATTGTTTTAAAAGATAGATAATCCCTTTATTACCCATTCCCTAGTTTTACATAACCAACACAGTTATAATAATACACGTTTTACCTCTGATTACCTTGTATCTAAGCCTCTGCAGACTGCCCCCTTATTTCAATTCTTTTTGACAGACATGCATTTTAGCCAATCAGTGCTGGCTCATAGGAACTCCACGTGCCTGAGCATAGTGTTATCTATATATATACACGCATGAATTAACTCCCTCTAGTGGTGAAAAACTGTCAAATTTCCCTGAGAGAAGAGGCGGCCTAAACCTAGGCATATGAACCTCCTAGGTTTAGCTGTCAACTAAGAAAACCAAGAGAACAAAGTAAAATTGGTGATAAAAGTAAATTGGAAAATTGTTTAAAATTACATTTTCTATCTGAATCATGAAAGTTTATTTTGGACTAGACTGTCCCTTTAATCATTGTCGTCAGTGATCTTGCTGCTGTGAAAATGCAGACAGATAAAGGTGTAGACATCCAGTTGTAACTCAGATAAGTCAATGTATATTTAACTTGTTCTATGACATGTTTAGGATGGGTTATTTCAGTTTTGCTTTGCTTTACATTATACTTTATAGTTTTCTCCATTTGCATGTGGTACTCCTAAGCAGACCTTCCGTACCCATGATCACCTCCTCTACATATTAGTAACCTTAGTAATCCAAGGATGTCCAACCTCTTAAAATGAGGGGCTGCATTACAACTTTTTTTTTTTTGCATAACTTAAATGACTAGCAAAAAAATGTTATAGCTTTTTTATTTATCAAAATAAAACTTTTTTGCCCTTTAAAAACAGATTCCAGATAGCACTTATTTAGTGTCATAGGTTCCTAAAAACAAAAAAAAACAAAAAGAACTTTATATAATCATAGCTGGAAACATATACATTGTATACATATTGTTACATATATTTAACACATGTTTCTATTTAGTGTATTATTCAGTATGACTAAGGGTCACATATTAGCTGGAGTTTTTATTAATAATACATTTTAATTTGTGAGTTCTTTTGCCATAATTTCTCATTTCTTTTATTTTTCCTCCTAACTGACATTTGCCAGCATGTTAAAAAAAAAGTAGTATACCTAATTTTGGGTAATAAATCCCCCGCCCCCAAAATAGCTGGGACTAAACGTTTCCCCAGCACTAGGAATTTGTTTTTATATGGAGAGTTGTTGGACAAGGGCCTAAAAATACATTGCAGAGACCCTTTTCCAAGTCCCTGGAATATTCTTTTTTCAGAGCTTTAGCATTTCAGCCATGAAATATAGCACAAATATACTTAAAAAAAGGATGTAAAACCGTGTGAACAAAGGCTTCCAAGACTCTTAAATAGGACCCTAAATCTGAGGCACTGGCTGCTAGGAGAAGTGTGACATGCAATATTCCCCTTTCAGATATTTTCTCTGGTATGCATTCCAGTTTAATAATCAGCTGGTCTTGAACATAAAACTGTCATATTAAGTTCTAGTTAAATGACAATTTGAAGCATTTAATTTAAAATGTTCCCATATGCTTCTTTTCATGTGAGCAGACATAGAGCTGGGCTACTAACAAACAGACTTGGCTATAAATCAAAGAGGCCAGGTGGGAGCTCAGACCAACACTTGCCTTTTGTCCACAAGAATCTGGAAAACACTGAATTTTCATAGCCAGTAAAATAGAGCATTTGGTTACACATAGTTAAATAACATTGCAATATACATTATTATTTATTTTCCCCCTTTTTTATGTAATTTAGCTCTGAAAATGGTGTATTTTCTAATTATAAGACTTGGAAGTGCATCACACTAAATTCTGCAACGTATCTCTCCTTAAAAGGACACTCAAGTCAAAATAAACTTTTATGATTTATATAGAGCATGCCGTTTTAAGAAACTTTTCAATTTACCTAAATTATAAAATGTGCACAGTTTTTTTTTACTTTCACACTTTATGGGGAACAAGATAGTACTGAACATGTGCACAAGCTCACAGGGTATACTTATACTAGTCTGTAATTGGCTGATGTCTGTCACATGATACAGGGGTAAGAGAAAAAATTAGATAGGGCTATTATAGATATCCTGGATACAATGTTCAAGTGAACTTTCAAGTATATATATAGCTGAGTGTTAAACCGCTGCAAACACACTCTTATATACAACTTGCTGTAACCACAGTCCCAAAAATCACAGGAAATATCCAAACAACCTTACCAGGGAGCAGAGACCTTGTAAATCAGACCTATCGGATCTTTTTCACCGAGCACAGTTTTTTTATATTCACACTTTATGGGGAACAAGATCCTACTGAGCATGTGCACAAGCTCACAGGGTATACTTATACTAGTCTGTAATTGGTTGATGTCTGTCACATGATACAGGGGGCCAGACAATAGGAGGAAAAATACATTTGTCAGAAAAAAAAATCTATTGCTTATTTGAAATTCAGAGTAAGTGCCATTGCATTGTCTTTTTATTATGTACTTGTTAATTATGTTATTCTACTGCATTAAGAGGTCATTTGATTTAATATAACTGATAACAACTGCAAACCAATGCAGTTTATACTAACATAATGACCGTGGTCAGTCTTCTTGTCTGCTGACTCAAGCCTGGATTGGCTCTTCCGAATGAGGCAAGTTTTGTTAAGCTATTGAAAATCAATTGCAGTAAATAAGATGCTTATTTGTTTTTAAAAAATATTAAGCCTTGGTTGATATTAGACTCGTGCAGCAGTGAATAATTTGTATCGGACAAATTATTCTGAACAAATATTCTGAAAAATTTGTTTTTCAGAATATTTGTGTGCTGCACTATTTGGTATTTTGAATACTGAATATTTATTAACATTTACATTAGTTCTCATTAAAACAAATGTAAATATTCTCTACTTTTGTCACGTTGATACGTACCTGTAGTTGCGCTGATTCTCTTCTTCTTCATAGGCACAGGTACATTAGCGCGGCAGACGGGGGGGGGGAGGGGGGGGCGCTAATCCAAAGCTTCTTCAAAGAGTCCAGGGCCTAATACTCCTGGACTCTGTAAAGAAGGCCGGATTGGCACACTCCACAGGAGAAGGGATCTGCCGCACTAATGTACCTGTAACGTATTGGTAAACCGCGCTAATAGAAGCATTAGCGCAGCCTTGGAGTCTATGAAGAAGAAGATGATTAACGCAGCTCACCAGCGAGCTACAAGTGTTAAAAAATAATGAATATATTTGTTTTTCTTTAAATTAGTTAGTGTATTCATTCCAATATTCATTTTGCTAAAATTAAATAAATAACCGCATTTTCGTTATGAACTGACATTTTTTTCTGAAACAAATACACACCCCTAGTTAATATGTTAGTCTATAGCAACACAATTACAAGGTGTTTAGTGTCCTATTTACTGAAGAGACAAACTTCTGCAAATGGTACAAGGGTTTTTTGTTTATCCAGAAAAGGAACATAAGTTTAAAAACAAAACAAAACAAAAAAAAAACGGAAATCATTTTTTATTTGCCTATTTTAAATGAACAAAAATAAAGATGGTCAAAAAATAAATAAATAAAAATACTGCTGCACAATCTCTTTAAGTAAAAACAAAACAAAACTTTATTTCATCCTTGTGAGTCCATGTAAAGTACAGAAAATATACAGTATCAAGCTTTACGCACATCAGTCAACTTTTGAAAACTGTTATTATATGTTTGCAGTTGATTCTTTATCAAAATATAGCACATTATATTTGGAAAAAATAAAAATAAATAAAAAAAATTGCTGTATATGCTTTAATTGATTATATACATAATATAATTATAAGAAAAATTAAAGGGACAGACTCTACCAATATTTTTATTGTTTAAAAAGATAGATAATCCCTTTATTACCCATTACCTAGTTTTGTACAACCAACGTTATTATATATATTATTATATATTATAACTCCTTAGTGACCAGACTATTTTTAAATGTTATTACCGTTAAGAACCAGGGCTGTTTTTACATTTTTGAGGTGTTTGTGTTTAGCTGTAATTTTCCTCTTACTCATTTACTGTACCCACACATATTATATACCATTATTCTCGCCATTAAATGGACTTTCTAAATATATCATTCTTTTCATCATATCTTATAATTTACTATAAAAAAATTATAAAATATGATGAAAAAAATGAAAAAAACAATTTTTCTAACTTTGACCCCCAAAATCTGTTACACATCTACAACCACCAAAAAACACCCATGCTAAATAGTTTCTAAATTTTGTCCTAAGTTTAGAAATACCCAATGTTTACATGTTCTTTGCTTTTTTTTGCAAGTTATAGGACAATAAGTACAAGTAGCACTTTGCTATTTCCAAACCATTTAAAAAAAATAAAAAAAATAGCAATAGTTACATTGTAACAGTGATATCTGTCAGGAGTCCCTGAATAAACCTTCACATGTATATATTTTTATTTAGTAGACAACCCAACGTATTGATCTAGGCCCATTTTGGTATATTTCATGCCACCATTTAACCGCCAAATGTGATCAAATAAAAAAAAAAATTTCACAAACTTTAGGCTTCTCACTGAAATCATTTACAAACAGCTTGTGCAATTATGGCACACATGGTTGTAAATGCTTCTCTGTGATCCCCTTTGTTCAGAAATAGCAGACATATATGGCTTTGGCATTGCTTTTTAGTAATTAGAAGGCTGCTAAATGCCACAGTGCACCACACTTGTATTATGCCAAGCAGTGAAGGGGTTAATTAGGTAGCTTGTAGGGTTAATTTAAGCTTTAGTGTAGAGATCAGCCTCCCATCTGAAAATCCCACCCCCTGATCCCTCCCTGGCCCCTTTCAAACAGCTCTCTTCCCTCCCTTACCCCACAATTGTCACCCCCATCTTAAGTACTGTCAGAAAGTCTGCCAGTACTAAAATAAAATGCCTTTACATATATATATATATATATATTTATATTTATATATAAAGCAACAAAGAGGAAGTCACTCACAGGGTCTTGCAAAAAGATAAAGTATTTATTTTGACGTTTCGGGTGTTACCCCTTTCTCAAAAAACAGCACAGTGCTGTTTTTTGAGAAAGGGGTAACACCGGAAACGTCAAAATAAATACTTTATCTTTTTGCAAGACCATGTGAGTGACTTCCTCTTTGCTGCTTTATCTATACTGAAGTGCACCCGGGGCAAGGAGAGCTCAACGGTTCTATTTGAAGCTGGAGTGCTACTGCACCTTCTACATATATATAAAAAATCAGTTAGCCAGTAGCCCAGCACTCCAACCTTTAGGGTGTTTTCAGTACCAGGGTCCTATCCTCAATTATGTAAACATGTAGACCATTGATTCAGAAGGGCACTTACAGGTGTTCAAATAACAATCCAAATAATTTTTATTTTCAATACATCAAGTTCATAATGTAATAGTCAAAGACTATTCTTAATCAACAGTATATATATATTTTAATATATATATTCTGCAGTGTAGGATCCCCCCTTAGCCCCCAACCTCCCTGATCCCCCAAAACAGTTTTCTAACCCTCCCCCCTCTACCTATTTGCCGCCATCTTGGGTACTGGCAGCTGTCTTATAGAACCTAGTTTGCTGAAAATTAGGTTTCTTTTTTTTTAGACAAAAAAAAAACACATTTTTTTCTGTAGTGTAGTTGCCCCCCTCAATACCCTACCCCCTCTCCCTCCCAGATCCCTTTCCCAACACTTTTCCCCCCTCTCCCTCCTTCCCATTTCCATTTGCCTAGTGTAGCGGTCCCATCCACTCCTGCCCCCTCACGCTCGCTCCTGCCCCCTCAAGCCCACTCGCGAACCTCTCATCGCTCACCGGACCTTCTCCAGCGATGGTCCACCCACCCGGCTCCCTCCTATTCCTCCCACGCCACTAACGCTCAGTACTATCGCTGGCTGATGCATAGATATTTTACCAAAAGGTATTGCAGGATGCCTCAATATCAAGGCATTGCTGCAATACCCTGAAAGTGGCTGGAAGCGATCACGATTGCTTTCAGCGCTTAAAACCACTGAGGACGTGCCTTGGTGTTATCTATATGACACACATGAATAAGCCTGTGAAAAAGTGTCAAAATGCACTGAGATAAGAGATGGCCTTCAAGGGCTTAGAAATTAGCACATGAGCCTGCCTATCTTTAGCTTTCAACAAAGAATACCAAGAGAACAAAGCAAATTTGATGATAGAAGTAAATTGGATAGTTGTTTAAAATTGCATGCCCTATCTTAATCATGAAAGATTCCTTCTGACTAGACTGTCCCTTTAACTTTACTGTTTATTCAGCATCATTTTACGTTTAAAAAATAATACGGGCACCTGAGAGAATTTGTTTAGAAGATTATGGGCTAGATTTATTAACGCTGAGGCATACAGGGGTGAAATTACCAGGCGTACAGCTCGCCTGTGGCGGGGCGAAATTACCCGCAGGTATTCGCCATAGCACACGAGCGCAATTTTGCGCTCGCTTGCAATCCCGCCCCTTGCCCGCGCACAGCCAATCATGTGCGGGCAGGAGCTGTCAATCTCCTTGAGATTGAATTTCGCCACGATAGAGGTGGCGAAGATGTTAGGGAAGCAGCGGTCTGGTGACCGCTGCTTGATAAATCACGGCAAGCAAGTTCTTGAGAGAACTTGCAGCCGTAGAGACTTGATAAATCGAGCCCTATATCCTCACCAATTAGACATGCACTCTCAAAAAAGGACACAACCCCTGCCATAGGGAACACTATAAAATTCACAAAATGCAAAAAACCATAGTGATTTCAATCAATGGATTTGGAATGTGGTATGTTAAAAAAATACTGATATACTTTTCAGTTAATACTTCATCTATCTCCCAATGTATATAGTATTATAATAATTTTCCTTTTAAACATTAAATTATCTTACAATATGCTACATTTTTCCCCTAAAAGCATTGCTCACCTTTGAAATAAAGGTCATGTTATGATGTTTTCATTACTAAGCAATTTGCTGCAAACTGAGACCAACACTTTGGTTATGTCTTAGATTTATATTAATTTGAACTACAATCCTATTTGTCAAAATATCCTTTAAATCCGAGAAAAATATTCATAATTCAGCTGGAATTCTTGTGTTAGAGCAAGCTGATTCATTTTGTGGTAAGCAACACCCTTATCTATCTCTCTCAAACACAAGACAGCTGTTGTGGTGTACTTAAGCTCAATATCCATTACGGAAAATTTACCATTTCTTTGTTTTAGAAATTCCTTGGGATGTTGTTTTTACAATTCGTTGCAGCATTAGAATTATTTTTAATATATATATATATATATATATATATATATATATATATATATATATATATGTGTGTATATATATTTAGTATATATATAGTAGTGTTTACAGCCTGTATAACAGTGTAAATTTGCTGTCCCCTCAAAATCACTCAACACACAGCCATTAATGTCTAAACTATTGGCAACAAAAGTGAGTACACCCCTAAGTGCAAATATCCAAATTGAGATCAAAGTGTCAATATTTTGTGTGGCCACCAATATTTTCCAGCACTGCCTTAAGCCTCTTGGGCATGGAGTTTACCAGAGCTTCACAGGTTGCCACTGGAGTCCTCTCCCACTCCTCCATGACAACATCACAGAGCTGCTGGATGCTAGAGACCTTGCGCTCCTCCACCTTCCATTTGAGGATGCCCCACAGATGCTCAATAGGGTTTAGGTCTGGAGACATGCTTGGCCAGTCCATCACCTTTACCCACAGCTTCTTTAGCAAGGCAGTGGTCATCTTGGAGGTGTGTTTGGGATCATTATCATGTTGGAATACTGCCCTGCAGCCCAGTCTCCAAAGGGAGGGGATCATGCTTTGCTTCATTATGTCACAGTACATGTTGGCATTCATGGTTCCCTTAATGAACTGTAGCTCCCCAGTGCCGGCAGCATTCATGCAGGCCCAGACCATGACACTCCCACCACCATGCTTGATGGTAGGCAAGACACACTTGTCTTTGTACTCCTCACCTGGTTGCCGCCACGCACGCTTGACACCATCTGAACCAAATATGTTTATCTTGGTATCATCGGACCACAGGTCATGGTTTCAGTAATCCATGTCCTTAGTCTGCTTGTCTTCAGCAAACTGTTTGTGGGCTTTCTTGTGCATTATCTTTAGAAGAGGCATCCTTCTGGGGTGACAGCCATGCAGACTAATTTGATGCAGTGTGCGGTGTATGGTCTGAGCACTGACAGGCTGACCCCCCACCCCTTCAACCTCTGCAGCAATGCTGGCAGCAATCATATGTCTATTTCCCAAAGACAACCCCTGGATTTGAAGCTGAGCATGTGCACTCAACTTCTTTGGTTGACCATAGAGAGGCTTGTTCTGAGTGGAACCTGTCCTGTGAAACCGCTGTATGGTCTTGCCCACCGTGCTGCAGCTCAGTTTCAGGGTCTAGGCAATCTTCTTATAGCCTAGGCCATCTTTATGTAGAGCAACAATTCTTTTTTCAAATCCCCAGAGAGTTCTTTGCCATGAGGTGCCATGTTGAACTTCCAGTGACCAGTATGAGAGAGTATGAGAGTGATAACACCAAATTTAACACACCTGCTCCCTAATCACACCTGAGACCTTGTAAAACTAAAGAGTCACATGACACCGGGGAGGGAAAATGGCTAATCGGGCCCAATTTGGACATTTCCACTTAGGGGTGTACTCACTTTTGTTGCCAACGGTTTAGGCAATAATGGCTGTGTGTTGAGTGATTTTGAGGGGACAGCAAATTTACACCATTATACAGGCTGTACGCTCACTACTTTACATTGTAGCAAAGTGTCATTTCTTTAGTGTTGTCACATGAAAAAATATAATAAAATATTTACAAAAATGTGAGGGGTATACTCAATTTTGTGTGATACTGTATGTGTATATATATATATATATATATATATATATATATATATTTATATATATATATATGTACATACACAGTTCCTACTAGTTATCTAACATCTCAAAACTATAGTTTTATAGTTTGTTTCTAATTTTATTGATTTAGCAGATTATTAATGAGAAGATAGCAATGGAGGAGGGTAAAAAAAAGATGGGGAAGAGAGTAATGGTAGAATAGAGAGATGGGGAAGGATGCAGAGGAGATATTTGGGAAGGTGGACAGGAGAGATAGGGAGCAGGAA
Source organism: Bombina bombina (assembly GCF_027579735.1). Lineage (NCBI taxonomy): Eukaryota > Metazoa > Chordata > Amphibia > Anura > Bombinatoridae > Bombina > Bombina bombina. Next base: position 298,871,770 of record NC_069505.1, on the reverse strand, counting down.
GAGAATGGGGGAGCATATGGATTGTAAGTGGAAGAGGAAAGGAGTAACAGGAGTGATATTGGGTATGGGGATATATGGCAAGTAATGGGACAGAAAAGTTTCAGTGACATCACCAGTGGGCAAGTGGCACTAGTTTCCTCCATCATAATAGCTGCCCCCTATTTGCCCCTCGCAATGGTGACTTCCCACCACTACTCTGCTCATGCTCTGCAGCAGTTCCAGCTAGTCCCATCCATGACATACCTGGTCCCTCCCACAACATGCCCAGTCTCATCCTCCCACCAAGTTCCCTCCCACAAATCATTGGGGGGCCACCTAGAGAGATAGGGAGCAGAAAGAGAATGGGGATACCACTGGAAGGTTGATAAGAAAGAAAGGTAGTAAGAGAAAGGAGATAGTGATGAGTAGGCATGAGGGAGGAAGGGGAGAGAAAGGGGGCGGGGAAGTGAGAAAGGAAGAATCAAGAGTTTAGAGAGAAGGGGAGAGAATTGTGTAAATAGAAAGGAGATGAGAGAAATGGGGAATAGAGATGGGAATGGGAGAAGAAAGAGAGATTGGAAGGGAGAGAGGAGAGAATTGAAAAGAGAGAAGACAGAGGAGAAAATGGAGATGAGAGATGTGAATGGGTGAATCAAGAGATCAGGGAGAGGACATAGATGGGGAGGGAGAGAGGAGAGGATTTGGGAGAGGGAAGGAAGTGTGAGAATCAAGAGATGGGGAGGGGAGAGTTTGGAAGTGAAGAGTAGACATGGGAAGGAGGAAAGAGAGGGGAGAAAAGAGATGGTAAAAGAGAGAGAAGAGAGAGCAAGGATGAAGGAGACATATAGGTTGAGAGGACAGTGGAGGGAGAGAGGGAAGAAATGGGGAGAGGAGAGAGATGATAGAAGGGGCTGAGAGATGGAGAATAAGAAAGGCGAGACATAAATTAATAAAGATGGGACAGAACGAGAGAAATTGGAATGGGCACTACTGCTGGAGCTTTAGCAAAGATCAGTTTTGAACAACTTTAAAGAATAATAGTTTCTATGCCAACAATCTGCATTGCTCATTTGCAGGCTTCTGTAATCTCTAACTGATTAAGGAGCTAACAAAGAACAGAGCAGAATTCCAGAGAATTAGAGAGTTCATGGAAGGCAGCATCCTCAGGTGAAACAAGGTGTAGTCATAGGATAGTCTGACACCAGAGGAGGCAAATTATCATTGTTTCATTTTGTGAATCCTAATATTCCATAGAGATACAGGACAGTTACAGTAATCAAGTAGGTATTTTAGTTAAAAAAAAAAAGTGAAACAAAAGGAGCGGAATGGCCTGCTCGTGTGAGAACTTAAAGGGACAGTAAAGACAAAATTAAATTAGTTGTCTCCTATTTCTTATTGGAAAGGTATTCAGGGTGCCAGAAGAGCTTAAAGGGACAGTTTACTAAAAAATGTTCTCTCCTTTAATTTGTTCCCAATGATCTTTACCTGCTGAGGTGTATTAAATTATTTACAAATATTTCCTTTACACTTATATTCACATTTTAAATAGTTGATTTGGCCTGTGGTATCCCCATCTATTCTGAAAGGTTCTGGCCTTAGGTCCAAGCTATAGATAAGCTGTGTTAACACAACCAGCAGAAGACATTACACTCCCAGTGGGGTATAGAATAGATAAGGTAATAAAATGTTAATTTTCCATTGTTCTCTCCAAGTATTGGTCTTTGGTTTATGTACACATATAAGATAAAGAAGCAGGTATATGTACACAATGTGATAAAGTAATGAGATCTGATTATATCTACAAGTTCAACCCATTTTATTAGGTTGTGGCTTCAAAACAGAAAATCAGCTAATTCACATACACAAATAAACTTTAAAAAGCAAATCTCATACATTTTATACTCTGCAGTTTGTAAAAAAAAAGTAATTGGAAACACATTAATTGAAAAATAATTTTAAAGTATACTGTCCCTTTAAACTTAAAGTTAAAGGGATACTGAACCCACATTTTTTCATTCATGATTCAGATAGAGCGTGCAATTTTAAGCACATTTATAATTTACTTCTATTAAATACATTTTCTAAATTTATTTTGCCCCTTTTCATGTAATTTAGCTCTGAAAATTGAGAAGTTCATGAACATGAAATGCACTCTGCTGACTTCTCAAAGATGTCTTTGCTACATACCTGTCCCTATTTGGCTTTGTAATATAACAACTGCTAAACAATGCATTTTTTTTTACTAACTTTATGACTGTGGCTAGCCTTGTTGTCTGTAGACTAAAGCACAGATTGGCTCCTCAAAATAGGGCAAATGGTAGGTGGAGTTTGACTATTGAAAAATAATTGCAGTAAAAAGGATGTTAATTTGTTTTAAAAATGTTAAGACTTGGCTGATATGTTATTCCATAGCAGCACAACATAAATGTCTTGTAATTACTATGTGCTTACTGTCCCTTTAAGCCTGATATACATTCTATGGATCACTAGGGCTTAGGGTGGGGAGATTGTATCACTGCAGAATAATTTGATTCCCACAATTTTCTAACTTGTTCATAACAAACTTAATTGAGATTCTAAAGGATTTTAAACCTCTTGTGTGAAAGAAATGAAAAAAAAAAGAAAAAAAGAAAAAAAAAGAAAAGATCCCACGGCTGAAATGAAGGCAAAGTAATTACTGCTAATTTGTTTTATTATTTTTGCTCTTTTAGGGCTGTGAATGCCAGAAGTTAGGATATAAGATAAGCTCAGATATCTGAGGCTTAAGTAATCATACTTTGTTGCAACAAATGTAAGCTTGTAACCCTTTCCAAGTGTAATGTAACAGACTTTGGGCCAATGACAGCTTTAAGTCAGTGTTTGTGGGAATGTGTGTTTGTATGTTTGTGTCTTAGAGGGATATATGTGTTTACATGGATGTCCTGCTGTGGTTTCTGCAATTAAGTCAATTACTGCTCTGGACTTTAAACATAATTGGCTGGAAATGTTTAAATAAGCTTGGTTCAGACATGCCATAAATCACTTGCTTATAAAATCTTCACAACCTTTTAGCACTTAGAGGTCAATTACATATAATGTAGCAATGTAGCAATCAATTTTTTTTTTTAACAGTTTGCATTAAAGGAACACTAAAGTCAAATCTAAACGTTCTCTATTTAGATAGAACATGTAGTTTTAAACATGTTTTTAATTAACTTACATTATCAAAATGTGCAGTTTTTTTTATATTCTCTTTCTGAGGCACCAGATCCTACTGAATATGTGCAAGAGTGCACAGTATATACGCATATGCGTTTTTGTGATTGGGTGAGGGAGGTCACATGATAGAGGTAGAGGGAAAATTGAATAAAAATTGAACTTTGTTAGAAAACAAATCTACTACTCATTTCATATTCAAAGTAAGTGCTTATTTTATTATGTATTTATCAATTATGCAATTTGCACCAAAAACACTTGACAGATATTGGGAAATTATACAATATGAGCTATTAAATACATTATTTACTGTAAAAACTGTAAACTGAAAATTAGTCCACTTAATGGTCTTCAACATATCTACATACACTCACCGACCACTTTATTAGGTACACCTGTTCAATTGCTTGATGACACAAATTGCTAATCAGCCAATCACATGGCAGCAACTCAATGCATTTAGGCATCTAAACGTGGTGAAGACAACTTGCTGAAGTTCAAACTGAGCATCAGAATGGGGAAGAAAGTGGATTTAAGTGACTTTGAACGTGGCATGGTTGTTGGTGCCAGACGGCAGGTCTGAGTATTTAAAAAACTGCTGATCTACTGGGATTTTCACACACCACCAACTCTAGGGCTTACAGAGAATTGTCCGAAAAAGAATCAAACGGGCAGCAGTTGTGTGGATGAAAATGCCTTATTGATGTCAGAGGTCAGAGGAGAATAGCAGGCTGGTTCGAGATGATAGAAAGGCAACAGTAACTCAAATAACCACTCTTACAACCAAGGTTATGCAGAGTACCATCTCTGAACACACAACATGTCAAACCTTGAAGCAGATGGGCTACAGCAGCAGAATACCACACCGGGTGCCACTCCTGTAAGCTAAGAACAGGAAACTGAGGCTACAATTCACACAGGCTCACCTAAATTGGACAATAGAAGATTGGAAAAACTATTTCAGCTGCGACATTCAGATGGTTGGGTCAGAATTTGGTGTAAACAACATGAAAGCATGGATCCATCCTGCCTTGTATTAACGGTTCAGGCTGGTGGTTTAATGGTGTGGGGGATATTTTCTTGGCACACTTTGGGCCCCTTAGTACCAATTGAGCATCGCTTAAATGCCACAGCCTACCTGAGTATTGTTGCTGACCATGTCCATCCCTTTATGACTACAGTGTAACCATCTACTTCCAGCAGGATAATGCACCATGTCACAAAGCTCAAATCATCTCAAACTGGTTTCTTGAACATGACAATAAATTCATTGTACTCCAATGGCCTCCACAGTCACCAGATCTCAATCCAATAGAGCACCTTTGGGATGTGGTGGAACAGGAGATTTGCATCATGGATGTGCAGCCGACAAATCTGTGTGATGCTATCATGTCAATATGGACCAAAATATCTGAGGAATGTTTCCCACACCTTGTTGATTCTATGCCACGAAGAATTAAGGCAGTTCTGAAGGCAAAAGGGGGTCCAACCCGGTACTAGCAAGGTGTACCTAATAAAGTGGCAAGTGAGTGTATATATACATATACATACACACTCACACGAACACCTTAGAAGGGCATTAAAGACAACATTTAACTTTCATGATTCAGATTAAATGGACATGTAGAACGAAATCCAGTTTACTTTTATTAAATGTACCTCTTTTTCTTGTTCTTCTTGAAAAGTAACTCCTTTCCATGAGTGCATACTGAAGTAGACTCGTGAGCGTGCATGTGTCTCACTAAAGCAGTGTTTGTACCAATTTATGCAAGCAACTTGTAGAAGGAGCTTTAGCTGCATCAAGCAGTGCTGAGTAATGTCAGGGAACAGCCACAGCTTTGTCTTCACTTATTACTACTGCACATTCTGTTTGGATGGGTCCGGTCCACATACAAGACACTATCAGGGCCACCCCTAGAAATCTTGTGGCCCCTATAGAAACCATGGATTTTTGCACCCCCTTTGCCCTGTGCAATTTTTGGGCAAGTGACAAAAAATGTGTATGTACTTTTTCTTTGTCAATATTCAAAATGTTGTTAAAGTAGTAACACACATACACAAACCCAGAAACATACTCACACACAGACACCTACAGAAACATACACACTAACACAGAAACACACACACAAAAAACAGACACACAAAAAAGAAACACACACAGACAATCCCACAGAAAAACACATACACCTACAGGAACAAACACACACACAAACACAGACACCCACAGAACACACATGGACAGACACAAAGACACACAGACCACACAGAAACACCAACTCACACTCACAGAAACACTCACACTCAAGACACACTCACACAAACACCCACAGGAAGAAACATACACACTCAGACACAGAGACACACTCAGACACAAACAATCACAGAAACACTTACACAGACACCCACATGGACAGACACAAAGATACACAGACCACACAGAAACACCAACTCACACTAACAAACACTCAATACACTTACACCGACAACCACAGAAACACACAAAACAGAACCAGATTCCACCTTTATCTTAGGTGGATCAAGTGGGTCTGCAGCTCTGGATACCTCCTTTGTGTGATACTCCAGGAGCCCCTTCCTCCCCAGTCCCTGTGTGCAAATCCAGGAGAAGGGACCCCCTCCCTCACCCTCTGATTTGCAGGGCTAAGGCACAAATGAAGTCCCTGGCTCGATTATTCTCTGTCTCCGTCTGATCGTGGCACGGGACATTATTCTCAGTTTTTCATTGAACAGTGCTTCTAGTTATACAGCAATAGATTTGTTTACTATAGAGAGTCTAACGCTACTGCACTCTAAAGCTCCCTCTGAAGGTGATATGTGATATGACCAGAGAAGTCATCTAAAAAAATAATTTAGTCTCCTGTGTCTGCCTAAAGGGCCATTAAACACTGCTTTATGCTTCCATTATTTAGTTTGTTTGCTTTTGTTGTAGACACCTCTAAAAAGTGTGCTTGTCCCACATCCTCTTAGAGAGGTTGGAGTGCCTTGATAATACTTATGAATGGAGAATGTACTAAACCCTGCAACATTATACACAGGGATTTGTTACCTCAGAGCTCGAGACAAAGAACATGGATTCCACAAAACTTTCTAGAGGAGTATTCATGGACTGCTTTTGACTCCCAAAACCTTGTAAATAGGTTTAACAAAATGACACTGGTTAACTAATTTACAAAAATCAGGGCTACATTACCAGTGGAGCTTAAAAATATTAGCTCTATAGAGCGATAAAAACGCACAAATTAAATCAATAGTGCTCTTATTCTTGTAATCATATTAAAATTTTAAATTAAAAATTTGTTCAAGCACTAGCATCTGGAAGTTGAATGTAATATTTAAAATTAAAATCATTGTTTTCACTCAGAAGAAAATGTTATATTTAAAGTATTTTTATTATAAAAATAAAAGGTGTTTACATTGTTTTTAAGAAATATGGTATAAGACAAAGTGTTTGACTGGGAAGGGATTAAAGGTGTATATACTGTATGTATATATATATATATATATATATATATATATATATATATATATATATATATATATATATACATACATACACACACACACACACACACACACACATATATATATATATAGGATACAAAAAAGGAAGAAACGAGGAACCGAGAACTTGATGCCAAGTGGTTTATTGAATACACAAGGTTAGTAGCATTGTCACAGGGGTGCAAGGGGTGCTAGATCTGATGCGTTTCACGCATGCTCACATGCGCTTCATCAGAGATCCTATATATATATATGTGTGTGTATATATATTTATGTGTGTGTGTGTATATATATATATATATATATATATATATTTATGCGTGTGTATTGTCAGTATATTTATGAAAATCTAAGTGGTGCTCTCCAAATAATATATCAGCTTATGGCAGGGTTATAACACAATATATTTAATAATTATCCTTAAAAATAGATACCCTTAACCAACATGCATCTACTAGAAACCATACAATTAATATATATATTAATAATATAAATACCATGAACATTTTGAAATATATTTGCAATACCAGAATATGACACAATATTATATACGTTAAAACCAACTAATTAAGATATGCTATTCTTCTTACAAAGCCCAGAAAAATGTACCTTCACAAATCAGCCTTATTTACAAATAGCCTTTCATTCAGTTAACACAATGGGATTAAAACCTTTAACGTTTAACATCCAAGCAATACAATCCTAAACAGTGCTTATAAACAATAGGATAATATATATATTATGCTATTTAACTGCAATTTATCCTAATACAATATTGATTTAAAACATCAGAACTTGCACAGATAAGTTACTTAGTCTACCAGATACAAATTTAAACAACACATAGGCTTATGAAATGCTAACTTGAAATTTAAACTATTTCCTTAACTCTGCTACATACAGCAATAGTAAATGTTTACTTTAAATGTTTGCATACAAATAGGCAAGCTAAGAGCTATTCAAGGTTATGCAATACAATTTAAAAGTACAATTTGCTCTCTCCAATCTTCCAATTGTAATTTAACTGTAGTGACTATGCATATAACTTATTCTAAAACATCACATGTCATTTCAATACTTTATCAAATAAACCAATCAATATCCAGTTTCCAATGTTTCTCAACAGATTCAATTTCACCTCAGAATTTCAAAATTGCGGTTATTCACATATGGAGTCTAAGAGTAGCCGTGTGCTTTAATAATAACCACAGTAGTTATTCCTCCAGGATTAGCCAGCAGCCTTTTTTCAGTCTCTGTGCTTGGGGTTAAATCATCTGATTTTACCCCTCCCCTTTTTTTGATCATTATCCATCATTGGTGAGTATTGGAAACGCCCCACGGAAGTCTTGTTTCGGATTGGCCCTTTGCAACTGAACATGGATTGGTTCATTTGGGAATGTATGTTGCCAAGGATATGCATCCTTGCAACAACCAATCATCTCATGGCTGCAATTTCGCATCATAACACTAGGTGGCAGCAGACAGCACAACACAGCAATACATGCAATACCATTTCTAAACATTTTAACAACTTAATTCAGTATTTCTATGAAATGGTTATTCATTTTATCATAATTTACTGCAACAACTACTCACAATATTTGTTTTGGATAAGTAATATCTTATGAATTTTCTGATCATTTTGATATGAAACACAGTATATTATATTAAAATAATGTATCCTGTTTCTGAAATTAATGGCATTTATACATCTAATATGTTTTCATATAATATAGTATGCTCTATGTCTCCCACAATTCTTGCACGTAGGAACTTTGCCCATGGTTCACCTGAAATAAAATAATAAGTGTCATTAATTATTTCTTTTTAGGTCCACAAATATCTATTCATATTCTTAAAAACACAGAGGCTGAGGTATTCAGTGCACCTCTTTCTAAGTGCATAGATTGATGCCCATGACCAATGGTTGTCTGCAATAAAAATAGAAATAATTATTAGAAATGATCCAAGCATTCATATGTATTTGATGTAGTTATTACTCAACATAGCAATCATTCATTTAATATAAAATGTCTCAGTCCCATATATATACATATATGGGTTATTTGAATTATTCCAAACACATATGAAACTAGTATTGTTCCCTTTGCAAAAATGTATTTATTTTTATCTGTGTTATACAGGGGTTGTAAATGTTAATTCTTCAACCAACACTGCTTTCAGTAATTTTAAGTTCACACCATAGCATTTGTCTTTGTTTCCTAAGGTCTTCACTGCCCCACCCACATAGCATGGTTTATTTGCATTTGAAATGCACAGAGTTACTTTCTCACAAGATGTGTCACCTGAGTCAGACTCTACGGCACGTTGTGAGGGGTAATAGATTTTATCTCCCATTCCCAGGCAATCACACATATGGTTTCCTGAAATTGTTGTTACATTTTAATTAAACCAAATGCTCTATTGTTCTCACTTGGATGCCCTCTTCACTTTTTGCACACTGAATGTGGGAGGATGGGACAGGAGTCCCAAGTTAAGAATGAATTGAATCATCCTCCACTGACCAGTCAAACACATGATCAAAATATGTATATACATTTATTAATCTTAAAACATATGATTAAAATATACATTTATTAACCTTACATATACCTTGACATAAATCCCCCTTCCAATTTTAAATAGATGTAGGACACATGTATTTAAATTGGCTTAAAGTCAATGGTATTTGGTGAGGATGTTGACCGTACACATCATAGACAGTCTTCTAAGTAGAAAGTCCGTTATTTTTGAGCCAGTCATCTTCAAACTACAGTATGTCTTTAGTGCATTTGGGGATATGACACTTCATTCTCCCTCTATGACTTGTAGTTGGGACCTAGGAAGACATGCCCGTAATTGATTGATATGGACCCATTTATCTATGAAACTTTCATTTTTGGGGATCCGTATTTTATAGGCCACTGGAGATATTTTTTCAGTAATGACAAAAGGACCTTTCCATGAGGGAAGGAATTTCTTTTCCCTAACCTGATCTCTTCCAAAGTTATAAAGATAAACTTTATCATTTATTTCATATTCCGTTTTGGACGTTTTGAGATCATAATAGGTTTTAGTGGCAGTTGCGGCTCTTTCTAAATTCCTTTGAGCAAATGCAAAGGCATATTGCAGGTGCTTTCTTAGGTTCTCCACATATTGATGTGTATTGCAGCGTTTATCAAGTCTTGGTCTGATGTACGGTACAGTAGATGTTGAGGTAGAACCATTCTTCTACCAGTCATCAGTTCAAAAGGTGACATCTTGGTAGCACTACTTGGAGTTGCTCTTAATGCCATTAGGACTAGAGGTAGTTTTACATCCCAGTCTTCACCCGTTTCACTCACAAACTTTTTGAGGATTTTCACAATGGACTGGTTGTAACGCTATACACCACCACTTGAGGCAGCTCTATAAGCAATATGGAGCTTTCTTTTAACCCCTAGTATTTTCCACATTTTGGTCATCACTTTGCTAATGAAGTGGGTCCCCCGATCTGACTCGATTCTTTGGGGCAAGAATTAATCAAATCTATTTGTATGGCATATCTATGTAAGATATCATTGCCAATGTATATTTGATTATGGGGAGTATTTAAAACTAAAAACAGGTGCTTCACTGACTTATTAACAATAGAGATAGATAATAAGCACTTAGCTGTGATGTTATAGCTTTCAGACCTGTCATCCAGGCCGTTGACACTGTGGTCTTGGGGAGAAAGATATTTAATCACTTTAGGTTCAGCTATTTGCGCTAATAAACCTTCGCTTATATAGCTAGCTTCCTGATTTAAACTCAACTTGGCATATTTTGTTGTACCAAGGTCATTCATTTGTATAGGGATAAATAGATCCTCTTTAACTCTCTCAATCCCTGTGAGGTATTGAGCGTGGCCTCCCCCCTTAGGGATTCTATGATCCACCTTGTGGAGTGATATGGTTAATACATCGCCATCTAGGGAAATATTCGCTATCTTTCCAGGCGAAATTTTAAAAGTATTACCATCAGAGCCACTAAAAGGAGTCTGATCATCTATTTGGAGAATAGTGATTTCAGGTACAGAGTAATTCCTAAAATGAATCTCCACAGCATCTGGTTTCTCTTCCACCACGTGACAGCTATGTCGGGTGCGAGATATACCAGATTTTTCATAATTAATAGGCCTTTTAACTTGTGACCAAATTACATTATTTATGCAATCAATTATGGTGCTTAATCGCTTCAGGAGATCACTACCAATAATTAAACGATCAGTTGGCAGATCCACTATAATGACAGGGTGTCTTATGATCCTGTTCCCCAATTTAAATTTTAGCCATGCAGTACCGTAACTTTTAGAGACTCACCCCCAACTCCTATTAGGGAACCATCAAATTCTTTTATTTTAGGTTTGTGGGGTGTTAGCTCATTTAGCTGTGTGTAGTAAATGTGGGATAAGATAGTTGCCTGAGATCCGTGTCAATTAATCCCATGATAGGGTTGGAGACTGAATCTTGCAGCTCAACTAATAAATAATACCTTCCTGCATTTTCTACCATTTCACACATAAAGTTGGCGTTATCACACATCTGTGGGCTTCGCCACGTGTTACCTGAATTCGCCATGTTTTCCGATGCAGAAGAAGTTTCATACCTACCGGCCTCCTCTATGACAGGGTCGGCTGGATTCTTGTGTACTGCATCTGTGGAAATAAGGTTAAGGGAGTGCTGCAAAGGAAGAGATTTGTTAATTTTTCCCAGATGAGGTTGCCTGTCATCACAGCTAATATGTCCGTTTCCGGTCTGTGGGGAGAGAATATGATTAGTATCATTGATATTTATTATTGCATTTTGTATATCTCTCCCCTCCCTCTCAGGTGATACTGCAGTATTTATGACTGTGCCTGTGGTCCACTGCTGACCACTGGCTGTACCCCTAAAAAAGTATTGTTCGGTTGCTGAGCCATAGAAGGTTTACTCATATTAGCGAATTGTTCGCTCAACCGATTTAACTGGGTAAAAAGCATATCTACCTGATTGTACAAGTTACCTCTACCCCTGGGCCTATCTCTTGGTGCCCCATAATAATGATTCCTGGACCATTGGGTTCCCTCAGAATCAGGGCCGCTATTTCTAGTCTGGCGTGGTTGCCCCTGGGGTTCAGCTTGTTCAGTATTAGTACTTTGGGGAGCATTATATACCTGGGGTGTTTGGTTACCCTGAGAATATCTTCGCCGTCTATTGTATCTACCCTTGCGTGGATACCAATTATTTGGTGAGTATTCTCTTTGTGAGTAATTATTTACCTGATTATGTCCCCCACTTTGGTTATAGTTTCCCTGCGCCTCAACCTGTGTAGGGGAGGGGGCAGAGTTAAACCTCTGTGGAGAAGGCCTGTTTTGACTTGCCACCTCCACGTAGGTTTGCTTTTTAGACTCCAAATTGAGGGGGCTAGGTGACACCCTAGTTTCTGCCACAATTTTGGGTTTTGATTCCCTTTTCACCCCCTGTTCACTGGATTGCTGAATAGAGTATAACTTTGTACTCTCTTTGATCAGCCATTCCAATGAGCAGTCCTCATCAAAATCTCTAGCTAAGTTAATTTTGATGGGTGTAGGCAGTGCTTCAAAAAATAAATTTACAAATTCTGAGCCATCAAATCTGGGATTATCTTCAGCCATACTGTACGTATTCTTCAATTCAGAAAGGAATTCGATTGGACTCTGATTTGCACTTCATTTTAATCTATATGCCGCTATTTTCGCGGCAGTTTTAGTGCGATATTGCCCGAATTCTTTTCTGCATTGTCGTTTTATCCTACTCCAGAATATTCATATCCTTTAGTGAAGCAAAGAATTTGTGATGTTTACTGTCAAATACCCAGGGCAGAAATTCAATTTTTAATTTCTCACTTGTAACATTCATTATAGCTAATGCATTTTCAAAAGCCTCTAAATGATCAATTACCGATTTTGTTCCCTTATTGGAGAATATAGGTACTGCGCGCTGTATGAAGGTTATTATTTTATGGGAATCGTATACTTTATCAGACTTATTTTGGGATTCTCTGTTAGAGTTTCCCTCCCCCGCACCAGCTGCGTTACAGCAGTCCTCTGGATTTATATCATGAGGTGACTGCCTATTTGGGAAATCTATTTCTGACCCATTAGGGGTCATTTGTCTATACTGTTCCATATATTTTTGTACCTCGTCCCTGACGCGATCGCTAAAAGAGTTAGCATTATCTGCATTATTCTCACTGTTAATATAAGGGTTTTTCATTATGGCGATATGACCTTTTTACATCTCTTAATTCTCTCTGGCTTTGTGCAAGCTGTTTATTTAATTCTTGTATCTGTGCGAGTAAGTCTATGTTATGCTTATCTAAGGCAGTTAGGTTTTGGGCAAATTCATCCATTTTATTTTTGGCTATTTTTAAATCCTCTTCGCATCTGCGTGAGGAACGAATACTACTTTCTAGCTCCTGTATTTGCAATCGTTTTTCTATGACACAAAACGACATTTCGTCAATAATGCATATTAAAAGGGGCCAAAATTTTAGTATTAGTTTGTCTCGCTTTTTGGGAGTCTTGCATTGATTAATCATTAATAATTCTTGGAAGAATTCATTCTCTTCATTCCACATATTATTATTAACGGTAATATTTTTAGCCCTAGTTTCAAGCATATCCATAAAATCATTTAATTCACCCGCAATATTAAACTTCCCTTTAATGTAACTTATGATATCTTTCTTAAGGACCTGACCTTTAGTAATGGGTATGGTGATGGGACCATTTTCATCGCTATGTATAGAATTAAATGAGTCACTTCTGGCTACAGACATTATTATATTGGTTTAGTATTTAGTTAAATTAAAACGCTAATACAATTTTTTTTGCCAATAAAAAGAGAGAAAAAAAATGATATATATATATTTTTTTAAATAATATTAATTTTGAAATATGAAAAATTAATATTTCGAAATATGAAAAATTTATATTTTTATTAATTTTTCAAAAATTAATATTTAATAATATTTTAAGATATTAATATCAATCTCAGAATATGAAAATCAATATTTCAATTTTTCAAAAATTATATCTTCAAAATATTAATATCGAAATATGAAACTTTTTCTCTCTTTTATAATAATTTCTATTTACTACAAATATATGATATCAATATGATGAATTTTAATAAATCTCAGCAAATGCCTCCATACAATATGTCAGTATATTTATGAAAATCTAAGTAGTGCTCTCCAAATAATATATCAGCTTATGGCAGGGTTATAACACAATATATTTAATAATTATCCTTAAAAATAGAAACCCTTAACCAACATGCATCTACTAGAAACCATACAATTAATATAAATACCTGAATTCTTTTATTTAGTTAATATCCATGAACATTTTGAAATATATTTGCAATACCATAATATGACACAATATTATATACGTTAAAACCAACTAATTAAGATATGCTATCCTTCTTACAAAGCCCAGAAAAATTTACCTTCACAAATCAGCGTTATTTAAAAATAGCCTTTCATTCAGTTAACACAATGGGATTAAAACCTTTAACTTTTAACATCCAAGCAATACAATCCTAAACAGTGCTTATAAACAATAGGATAATATATATATTATGCTATTTAACTGCAATTTATCCTAATACAATATTGATTTAAAACATCAGAACTTGCACAGATAAGTTACTTAGTCTACCAGATACAAATTTAAACAACACATAGGCTTATGAAATGCTAACTTGAAATTTAAACTATTTACTTAACTCTGCTACATACAGCAATAGTAAATGTTTACTTTAAATGTTTGCATACAAATAGGCAAGCTAAGAGCTATTCAAGGTTATGCAATACAATTTAAAAGCACAATTTGCTCTCTCCAATCTTCCAATTGTAATTTAACTGTAGTGACTATGCATATAACTTATTCTAAAACATCACATGTCATTTCAATACTTTACCAAATAAACCAATCGATATCCAGTTTCCAATGTTTCTCAACAGATTCAATTTCACCTCAGAATTTCAAAATTGGGGATATTCACATATGGAGTCTAAGAGTAGCCGTGTGCTTTAATAATAACCACAGTAGTTATTGCTCCAGGATTAGCCAGCAGCCTTTTTTCAGTCTCTATGCTTGGGGTTAAATCATCTGATTTTACCCCTCCCCTTTTTTTGATCATTATCCATCATTGGTGAGTATTGGAAACGCCCCACGGAAGTCTTGTTTCGGATTGGCCCTTTGCAACTGAACATGGATTGGTTCATTTGGGAATATATGTTGCCAAGGATATGCATCCTTGCAACAACCAATCATCTCATGGCTGCAATTTCACATCATAACACTAGGTGGCAGCAGACAGCACAACACAGCAATACATGCAATACCATTTCTAAACATTTTAACAACTTAATTCAGTATTTCTATGAAATGGTTATTCATTTTATCATAATTTACTGCAACAACTACTCACAATATTTGTTTTGGATAAGTAATATCTTATGAATTTTCTGATCATTTTGATATGAAACACAGTATATTATATTAAAATAATGTATCCTGTTTCTGAAATTAATGGCATTTATACATCTAATATGTTTTCATATAATATAGTATGCTCTATGTCTCCCACAATTCTTGCACGCAGGAACTTTGCCCATGGTTCACCTGAAATAAAATAATAAGTGTCATTAATTATTTCTTTTTAGGTCCACAAATATCTATTCATATTCTTAAAAACACAGAGGCTGAGGTATTCAGTGCACCTCTTTCTAAGTGCATAGATTGATGCCCATGACCAATGGTTGTCTGCAATAAAAATAGAAATAATTATTAGAAATGATCCAAGCATTCATATGTATTTGATGTAATTATTACTCAACATAGCAATCATTCATTTAATATAAAATGTCTCAGTCCCATATATATACATATATGGGTTATTTGAATTATTCCAAACACATATGAAACTAGTATTGTTCCCTTTGCAAAAATGTATTTATTTTTATCTGTGTTATACAGGGGTTGTAAATGTTAATTCTTCAACCCACACTGCTTTCAGTAATTTTAAGTTCACACCATAGCATTTGTCTTTGTTTCCTAAGGTCTTCACAGCCCCACCCACATAGCATGGTTTATTTGCATTTGAAATGCACAGAGTTACTTTCTCACAAGATGTGTCGGACTCTACGGCACGTTGTGAGGGGTAATAGATTTTATCTCCCATTCCCAGGCAATCACACATATGGTTTCCTGAAATTGTTGTTACATTTTAATTAAACCAAATGCTCTATTATTCTCACTTGGGTGCCCTCTTCACTTTTTGCACACTGAATGTGGGAGGATGGGACAGGAGTCCCAAGTTAAGAATGAATTGAATCATCCTCCACTGACCAGTCAAACACATGATCAAAATATGTATATACATTTATTAATCTTAAAACATATGATTAAAATATATATTTATTAACCTTACATATGCCTTGACAGTATGTATATATATATATATATATATATATATATATATATATATATATATATATGTCTGTGTGTGTGTTTATATATATATATATATATATATATATATACACACACACACACACACACACATGTTTTGAGCCCTTCCCAGTCAAAAACCATGTTATATACCATATCCCTTTAAATCACTGTTCATACATTTATTTCAATAAAAAATATATATTTTACATTTAATAGGTATATATTTGAGTGTAATATTGTATTTTAATATGTTTTACATATGTTTTCTTATACTTTTATTTCAACCCTAGCACATTACTTCCGTTCTCAAGTCACCCTAACTTTTTGCACTAGAACCTAATTCACAACTTGTAATAAGAGCGATGTTTAGCGTGACAGTGCTATTAATTGAAAGTATAGGGCTTGCTAATAGAATACCAAAACAATATTGTCCACCCTAAACATTCTCTAGTTATTCGGTTTTACCGTGTATTTATAATATTAGATTACACGCTAATCTTAGCACAGGCTCACGATATTGATAGCAGGATTTATATGATATGTCAGATTTTCATATTTGGAAAACCCACAATTTTCAAAGTTAAATTATAGAAAATTGAGACATTATAAAGGGTGAAAATAAATTGCAGAGTTTTAAAAACATATAATTAAAAACCTAATATACAGTATAAATATTTCAAAGTATTTTTAGTTGCTTTACATTTGTAGCATATTTAGAAGACAATTTCCTTGCTCTAATACTGTCTAGTTTCCTACTTAAATAGCTCAGAAGAGGGTTTTTTTGTTTGTTTTTTTGTGGTGGAACCCTTAGGCACTACTTATTTTTTAAGCACTATTTGGTTTCTGTCTTTAATTATAGGACTTGAGTTTTTCCTGGCTAAAGAATTTGGATCTCATTGAAGGTGAAGCTGCTGACTCTAAAACAGAAAAGGGAATAGGTAATTGTGGAATTCTTTCATACTTTTTTGGGGGGTATTTTATTTTTAAATAGATGTATGACCCACAAATTGCTGAGTCTGCAATAGCCGATCCAACCATTATAAAACATAGTAGTTAAAGGGACATAAAACAGGTTGAGATCTGTGCATATCCTAAAAGGGCTAATTAATTAAAATAGTTTGCATAAAAAAATTGTTTAAAAATTGCTGGCAATTAATTTAAAATAATTTTCAAATATAAGCAAAATGAATTACATAGCTAAGCTGCCTGGGGCAGCCCACTCCACCCCCCTCTTATCAGTGTTAAGACACAGACATTGTATTTCAACCGAGTTCACAGCTTCTAGGCATGCTCCAGCAGATAATCCATATTCACTTTTGTATTCTACAGTCATAGAAGGAAATGTTTGGAGGGGAGTTAGAGCTTTACAATTCAGAAACTTAAAAGAAAGGGTTAATGGCGAGACACTGCAGTATAAATGTTTAGGTAAAGTTATTAAAGTACATATTATTATATTTTGTCTCCATCCCAACTTGTTTTATGTCCCTTTTAAGGGATATAAAACCCAAAACATTTTTTTGTGTGATTCAGAGCATACAATTTTTAAAATGTTTCCAATTTAATTCTATTATTACATTTCCTTTGTTCCCATGGTAATTCTTTGTTAAAGAGATATCTAGGTAGGTATCTAACGCTCAACATGGCAGGAAATAGTGCTGTCATCTACTGCAGATAACATTCTTGCAAAACTGCTGCCATTTAGTGCTCCAGCAATGGGCCAGCTCCTAAGCTTACATCACTGCTTTTCAACAAAAGATACCAAGAAAACAAAGAAACATTTATAATAGAAGTAAATTAGAAAGCTGTTTAAAATCACATGCTCTATCTGAATCATTAAATATTTTTGGGGGGGTTTAATGTCCCTTTAAATGAGATCTAAATGTAATTGTATTTTTATTTACAGTTAGAGATTTATCTTCTGGGTTTGTCTCAGTCCATATTCTCTGCAGAGCAGCCACGCTGTCAGCTATTTTATTAGGAGAGGAAGGGAGGAACATGAGAATTCTATCCAGCACTTTCCATACTGTTGGGATTCTAAAAAGAGCCATCTTGTCTTCATTAATTTCTTGGCAAGAGCATTGCTGTGTGAGCCCCTGACATTGTTTTCCATTGCTTTGCTTGACACACTGATCTCAATTATCCACATCTTAGTGTTTGTGATCCATTCACGTCATGAATTTCCTTGAAAAAAACAAGCAATTTATCAGCATCAACTGTCAGGGTCACTGTTAAAGAAACGCACCCAACATGCGAGGCGTCACATATATTTTTGGTTCAATTCAGGGCCACTTCATCATGTGTTATTTTAGCTTTGATAAAGTGAATGATGTGAATTTTGAACAAAGGATATTTTAGAATTGATTGGTAATAAATCTTGTTTTTCTAACATCATTAGGTCTCCAAAATTCTTTTCTAACATATGGTGAGTGAAAAAAAAAGTGGCTTTAGGTCTTTGTGATACATCATAAGGAAATTATAAACATATTTATGATAGCTTTGACATATCTAGCAATCTATGGCTTTTTTTTTGCTGGTTAACCACAAAAGAAACAGTGCTCACATTGCAGAAAAGAATCCTGGGAATTATGCATATTAAATTTGAGAGATATAAGCAAGAGCAGAGCAGCATTAAAGGGACATTAAACACTGAATACATGCTAGATAGAATGATGCATTCAAAGAAAAGATTAGTCCATGACTAACATGTAGATGTATTTTTTTAAAGTTTCATTAGTTGTTTAAAAAGTGAAAAAATATGTGTAAAGTTTTAGTGTCTATAAAACACTGGGAGCTGCCATGTTGTAACTTGTGTTACCTTCTCTGCTGTGGCCAATTAGGGTCAGTTATAAATAGCTCACTAGAGTGTGCAGCCAATGGTTGTGCTGGATTTAACAGTGTTCTGCACTTCCATTTCTAACAGGAACTGAAAAGCTCACAATTTCAGAATGGAATTACAGGCAAAGAGGACAAAATAAATAATGAAAGTATATTGCAGAGTTGTTTTATTATATACAATTTATCATTTTATATTACTATCTCAAAGTGTTTAATGTCCCTTTAAAGGGGACATTTAACAATTTTTAGTTATGAATAATGAAACAACTTTGCAATATATCTTCATTATTTATTTTGTTCCCTTTTCATGTAACTTAGATTTATTATTTTTTTAGCAATTTCTACTTCTCAGAAAATTAAAAGCACCCTGCTGATGCCTCAAGGCTAACCCTGCTACATATTTTTCACTAATTGGCTTTCATAACTGCAAAACAATGCATTTTATACTAACTTTATGACTCTAGCTAGCCTTGTTGTCTGCAGACTAAAGCCAAGATTGGCTCCTCTAAATAAGGCAAATGGGTGGAGTTTGGCTACTGAAACATAATTGCAGTAAAAATTATGTTAATTTGTTTAAAAACGTTACATTTTTTTGATAATTCAGGTAGAGCAGACAATTTTAAACAACTTTCTAATTTACTCCTATTATCATTTTTTTTTCCTTTTCTTGGTATCTTTATTTGAAAAGTTGGAATATAAGCTTAGGAGCCGGACCATTTTTGGTTCAGCACCTGGGTTGCTCTTGCTGATTTGTGGCTTAATGTACCCACCAATCAGCAAGCAAATCGAGGGTGCTAAAGAACAAACGCCTAGATTTAGAGTTCTGCGTTAGCCGTCAAAACCAGCGTTAGGGGGTCCTAACGCTGGTTTTGGCCTACTGCTGGTATTTAGAGTCTTGTAGGTAAGGGTCTAACGCTCACTTTCCAGCCGCAACTTTTCCATACCGCAGATCCCCTTACGTCAATTGCGTATCCTATCTTTTCAATGGGATCTTTCTAACGCTGGTATTTAGAGTCTTGGCTGAAGTGAGTGTTAGAACTCTAACGACAAGACTTCAGCCGCAGAAAAAAGTCAGGAGTTAAGAGCTTTATGGGCTAACGCCGGTTCATAAAGCTCTTAACTACTGTGCTCTAAAGTACACTAACACCCATAAACTACCTATGCACCCCTAAACCGAGGCCCCCCCACATTGCCGCCACTCTATTAAATTTTTTTAACCCCTAATCTGCCGACCGCACACCGCCGCAACCTACATTATCCCTATGTACCCCTAATCTGCTGCCCTTAACATCGCCGACCGCTACATAATATTTATTACCCCCTAATCTGCCCCCCCCCACAACGTCGCCGCTACCTACCTACACTTTTTAACCCCTAATCTGCCGACCGGACCTCGCCGCTACTATAATAAATGTATTAACCCCTAAACCACCTCACTCCCGCCTCAAAAACCCTATAATAAATTTTATTAACCCCTAATCTGCCCTCCCTAACATCGCCGACACCTAACTTCAAGTATTAACCCCTAATCTGCTGACCGGACCTCGCCGCTACTCTAATAAATGCATTAACCCCTAAAGCTAAGTCTAACCCTAACACTAACACCCCCCTAAGTTAAATATAATTTAAATCTAACGAAATAAAATAAATCTTATTAACTAAAGTATTCCTATTTAAAGCTAAATACTTACCTGTAAAATAAACCCTAATATAGCTACAATATAACTAATAATTATATTGTAGCTATTTTAGGATTAATATTTATTTTACAGGCAACTTTGTATTTATTTTAATTAGGTACAATAGCTATTAAATAGTTAATAACTATATAATAGCTACCTAGTTAAAATAATTACAAAATGACCTGTAAAATAAATCCTAACCTAAGTTACAATTAAACCTAACACTACACTATCAATAAATTAATTAAATAAACTACCTACATTTATCTACAATTAAATCAACTAAACTAAATTACAAAAAAAACAAAAACACTAAATTACAAAAAATAAAAAAAGATTACATGAATTTTAAACTAATTACACCTACTCTAAGCCCCCTAAAAAAATAACAAAGCCCCCCAAAATAAAAAAATGCCCTACCCTATTCTAAAATAAAAATTAAACAGCTCTTTAACCTTACCAGCCCTTAAAAGGGCCTTTTGTGGGGCATGCCCCAAAGAAAACAGCTCTTTTGCATTTAAATAAACATACAATACCCCCCAACATTACAACCCACCACCCACATACGCCTAATCTAACCCAAACCCCCCTTAAAAAACCTAACACTAAGCCCCTGAAGATCTTTCTACCTTATCTTCACCACGCCGGGTATCACCGATCCGTCCAGAAGAGGGTCCGAAGTCTTCATCCTATCTGGCAAGAAGAGGTCCAGAAGAGGGTCTGAAGTCTTCATCCTATCCGGCAAGAAGAGGTCCAGAAGAAGGTCCGAAGTCTTCATCCTATCCGGCAAGAAGAGGTCCAGAAGAAGGTCCGAAGTCTTCAGATTTTTCCTACCTTAATTCCGATTGGCTGATAGAATCCTATCAGCCAATCGGAATTCGAGGGACGCCATCTTGGATGACGTCACTTAAAGGAACCTTCATTCGTCGGGAGTCGCCGGAAGAAGAGGATGGATCCGCGTCGGCTGCTTCAAGATGGTCCCGCTCCGCGCTGGATGGTAGAAGATAGAAGATGCCGCCTGGATGAAGATGTCTACCGGTCCGGATGCCCTCTTCTTGCTGGATAGGATGAAGACTTCGGACATTCTTCTGGACCTCTTCTTGCCGGATAGGATGAAGACTTCGGACCCTCTTCTGGACGGATCGGTGATACCCGGCGTGGTGAAGATAAGGTAGGAAGATCTTCAGGGGCTTAGTGTTAGGTTTTTTAAGGGGGGTTTGGGTTAGATTAGGGGTATGTGGGTGATGGGTTGTAATGTTGGGGGGGTATTATATGTTTATTTAAATGCAAAAGAGCTGTTTTCTTTGGGGCATGCCCGGCAAAAGGCCCTTTTAAGGGCTGGTAAGGTAAAAGAGCTGTTAAATTTTTATTTTAGAATAGGGTAGGGCATTTTTTTATTTTGGGGGGCTTTGTTATTTTTTTAGGGGGCTTAGAGTAGGTGTAATTAGTTTAAAATTCATGTAATCTTTTTTTATTTAATTAAGTGGGTTTTTTTTGTAATTTAGTGTTTTTTATTGTAATTTAGTTTAGTTGATTTACTTTTTGTAGATAATTATAGGTAGTTTATTTAATTAATTTATTGATAGTGCAGTGTTAGGTTTAATTGTAACTTAGGTGAGGATTTATTTTACAGGTAATTTTGTAATTATTTTAACTAGGTAGCTATTAAATAGTTATTAACTATTTAATAGCTATTGTACCTAGTTAAAATAAATACAAAGTTGCCTGTAAAATAAATATTAATCCTAAAATAGCTACAATATAATTATTAGTTATATTGTAGCTATATTAGGGTTTATTTTACAGGTAAGTATTTAGCTTTAAATAGGAATACTTTAGTTAATAAATTTATTTTATTTTGTTAGATTTAAATTATATTTAACTTAGGGGGGGTGTTAGGGTTAGACTTAGCTTTAGGGGTTAATACATTTATTAGAGTAGCGGCGAGGTCCGGTCGGCAGATTAGGGGTTAATACTTGAAGTTAGGTGTCGGCAATGTTAGGGAGGGCAGATTAAGGGTTAATACTATTTATTATAGGGTTTTTGAGGTGGGAGTGAGGCGGATTAGGGGTTAATACATTTATTATAGTAGCGGTGAGGTCCGGTCAGCAGATTAGGGGTTAATAAGTGTAGGTAGGTAGCAGCGACGTTGGGGGTGGGGCAGATTAGGGGGTAATAAATATAATATAGGGGTCGGCGGTGTTAGGGGCAGCAGATTAGGGGTACATAGGGATAACGTAGGTTGCAGCGGTGTACGGAGCGGCAGATTAGGGGTTAATAATAATATGCAGGGGTCAGCGATAGCGGGGGCAGCAGATTAGGGGTTAATAAGTGTAAGGTTAGGGGTGTTTAGACTCGGGGTACATGTTAGAGTGTTAGGTGCAGACTTAGGAAGTGTTTCCCCATAGGAAACAATGGGGCTGCGTTAGGAGCTGAACGCTGCTTTTTTGCAGGTGTTAGGTTTTTTTTAAGCCCAAACTGCCCCATTGTTTCCTATGGGGTAATCGTGCACGAGCACGTTTTTGAAGCTGGCCGCGTCCATAAGCAACGCTGGTATTGAGAGTTGCAGTGGCGGTAAATATGCCTGTACGCTCCCTTTTTGGAGCCTAACGCAGCCCTTCTGAGAACTCTAAATACCAGCGTTGTTTAAAAGGTGCGGGGAAAAAAACCATGCATAGCTAACGCACCCCTTCTAATGCAAAACTCTAAATCTAGGAGAAAGAAAATATGATAATAGGAGTAAATTAGATAGTTGCTTAAAATTGCATGATCTATCTGAATTGTGAAAGAAACAATTTGGGTTTAGTGTCCCTTTAAGACTTGGCTGATGTTATTTTATAGCAACACTCCAGTATAAAGCTTTTTTTTTTGTTTAACAGTTTTAATATACTGTATATATATTCTTTTGAAACAATATGTGTATTTAAAAGGAATATACAATTCAAAAATGTTTGTGATTCAGACAAAGAATACAATTTAAAAAAGTTTACCATTTACTTCTATTATCAATTTTGCTTTGTTCCCATTGTAATAATTGTTGAAGGAATACCTAGGTACGTTTGCAGAGCACTACATGGCAGTAAATAGTGCTGCCCTCTAGTGCTCTTGTTAATGTTTACCATTCTGGTAAAACTGTTGCCATACAGTAGTCTACAGTTATATGGTGAATAGTGATGTCCCGAACTGTTCGCCCTCGAACGGTTCACAGTGAACATAGCTTGTTCGCGTTCGCGGATGCGAGCGAACACATGGCGATGTTCGATCCGCCCCCTATGTGTCATCATTGAGGAAACTTTGAACCTGTATGTCACAGCCGTCTGACACATTAGAGCCAATCAACAACAGACACTCCCTCACAGACCCTCCCAGCTACTTGGAAGCCGCCATTTTAGACTCATAACGACCTTGCTTACTTAGTGAGAGGACGTGTTGTGTTTGTGCTCCTGACATTATAGGGAAATACATAGCTAGGCTAGTGTTTTTAGTGTCCACTACAGTCCAGAAGGACTCCACTCATCTCTGCTGCAAGGACAGCACCCCAAAAAGCCCTTTTTAGGGCTATATTTCGTGCCGTTTTTTTTCCCGTATTTTTATTAGCATTTGCCTGGCTTTCAGCCTGTGTGTTTAAGGCTCACAGCATATGCTGTGATTACTGCCACCACTGATATCTCCCTAACAACATTAGTTTAAATTTAACTAACCAAAAATTTTAATTATTTTGCTAGTGTAATTTTTTTTCATTTTCTATCAGGCCTGTGTCACACAGCATATACTTTGGGTCATTGCTCAGTGCCAGCCACCAGTGTTAATATCCGTTTATAACATTATTTTAAATGTAAAAAAAAATAATAATTTCTCCAACATAGGTGTGTCCGGTCCACGGCGTCATCCTTACTTGTGGGATATTCTCTTCCCCAACAGGAAATGGCAAAGAGCCCAGCAAAGCTGGTCACATGATCCCTCCTAGGCTCCGCCTTCCCCAGTCATTCTCTTTGCCGTTGCACAGGCAACATCTCCACGGAGATGGCTCAGAGTTTTTTGGTGTTTAAATGTAGTTTTTATTCTTCAATCAAGAGTTTGTTATTTTAAAATAGTGCTGGTATGTACTATTTACTCTGAAACAGAAAAGGGATGAAGATTTCTGTTTGTAAGAGGAAAATGATTTTAGCAACCGTTACTAAAATCGATGGCTGTTTCCACACAGGACTGTTGAGAGGAATTAACTTCAGTTGGGGGAAACAGTGAGCAGACTTTGGCTGCTTGAGGTATGACACATTTCTAACAAGACTTGGTAATGCTGGAAGCTGTCATTTTCCCTATGGGATCCGGTAAGCCATTTTCTTAATTTTCAATATAAGAATAAAAGGGCTTCACAAGGGCTTTAAAGACTGGTAGACATTTTTCTGGGCCAAAACGATTACTATATAAGCATTTTTAATGGTTTATAACTTTGGAGAGTTATTTTAATCTTGGCAATTTTGTTAAAAATAACGGACAGGCACTGTATTGGACACCTTTTTCACTGGGGGCCTTTTCTAGTCATAGGCAGAGCCTCATTTTCGCGTCACTAATGCGCAGTTGTTTTTGAGAAGCAAGGCATGCAGATGCATGTGTGAGGAGCTCAGATCCACTGAAAAAGCTTATTGAAGGCGTCATTTGGTATCGTATTCCCCTCTGGGCTTGGTTGGGTCTCAGCAAAGCAGATACCAGGGACTGTATAGGGGTTAAATGTAAAAACGGCTCCGGTTCCGTTATTTTAAGAGTTAAAGCTTTCAAATTTGGTGTGCAATACTTTTAAGGCTTTATGACACTGTGGTGAAATTTTGGTGAATTTTGAACATTTCCTTCATACTTTTGCGTATATTCAGTAAAAAAGTGTGTTCAGTTTAAAATTTAAAGAGACAGTAACGGTTTTATTTTAAAACGTTTTTTGTGCTTTGTTATCAAGTTTATGCCTATTAACATGTCTGAACTATCAGATAGACGATGTTCTGTATGTTCGGAAGCCAAGGTTCCTATCCATTTAAATATATGTGATGAATGTGACAAACAAAGTAGGGACAATGATGCCACTGATAATAATGTTGCCCAAAATGATTCCTTAAGTGAGGGGAGTAAGCATGGTACTGCATCATCCCCTTCTATGTCTACACCAGTCTTGCCCACTCAGGAGGCCCCTAGTGCATCTAGTGCGCCAATCCTCCTTACTATGCAACAATTAACGGCTGTAATGGATAATTCTATTAAAAACATTTTAGCCAAAATGCCCACTTATCAGCGAAAGCGCGACTGCTCTGTTTTAGATACTGAAGAGCATGAGGACGCTGATGATAATGGTTCTGACATGCCCTTACACCAGTCTGAAGGGGCTAGGGAGGTTTTGTCTGAGGGAGAAATTTCAGATTCAGGAAAAATTTCTCAACAAGCTGAACCTGACGTTATTACATTTAAATTTAAATTGGAACATCTCCGCGCTCTGCTTAAGGAGGTGTTATCTACTCTGGATGATTGTGACAATTTGGTCATTCCAGAGAAATTATGTAAGATGGACAGGTTCCTAGAGGTCCCGGTGCCCCCCGAAGCTTTTCCTATACCCAAGCGGGTGGCGGACATTGTAAATAAAGAATGGGAAAGGCCCGGCATACCTTTTGTCCCTCCCCCTATATTTAAGAAATTATTTCCTATGGTCGACCCCAGGAAGGACTTATGGCAGACAGTCCCCAAGGTCGAGGGGGCGGTTTCTACTCTAAACAAACGCACCACTATCCCTATAGAAGATAGTTGTGCTTTTAAAGATCCTATGGATAAAAAATTAGAGGGTTTGCTTAAAAAGATGTTTGTTCAGCAAGGTTACCTTCTACAACCAATTTCATGCATTGTTCCTGTCACTACAGCAGCGTGTTTCTGGTTCGAGGAACTAGAAAAGTCGCTCAATCAAGCATCCTCTTATGAGGAGGTTATGGACAGAGTTCAAGCACTTAAGTTGGCTAACTCTTTTACCTTAGACGCCACTTTGCAATTAGCTAGATTAGCGGCGAAAAATTCAGGTTTTGCTATTGTGGCGCGCAGAGCGCTTTGGCTGAAGTCTTGGTCAGCGGATGTGTCCTCCAAGAACAGATTGCTTAACATCCCTTTCAAGGGGAAAACGCTGTTTGGCCCTGACTTGAAAGAGATTATTTCAGACATCACTGGGGGAAAGGGCCACGCCCTTCCTCAGGATAGGTCTTTTAAGGCTAAAAATAAAACAAATTTTCGTCCCTTTCGCAGAAACGGACCAGCCTCAAATTCTACATCCTCTAAGCAAGAGGGTAATTCTTCTCAAACCAAGCCAGCCTGGAGACCGATGCAAGGCTGGAACAAAGGTAAGCAGGCCAAGAAGCCCGCTACCGCTACCAAGACAGCATGAGATGCTGGCCCCCGATCCGGGACCGGATCTGGTGGGGGGCAGACTCTCTCTCTTCGCTCAGGCTTGGGCAAGAGATGTTCAGGATCCTTGGGCGCTAGAAATAGTTTCTCAAGGTTATCTCCTGGAATTCAAGGAACTACCCCCAAGGGGAAGGTTCCACAGGTCTCAATTGTCTTCAGACCAAATAAAAAGACAGGCATTCTTACATTGTGTAGAAGACCTGTTAAAGATGGGAGTGATTCATCCTGTTCCATTAGGAGAACAAGGGATGGGGTTTTACTCCAATATGTTCATAGTTCCCAAAAAAGAGGGAACATTCAGGCCAATTTTGGATCTCAAGATCCTAAACAAATTTCTCAAGGTCCCATCGTTCAAGATGGAAACCATTCGGACAATTCTTCCTACCATCCAGGAAGGTCAATTCATGACCACGGTGGATTTAAAGGATGCGTATCTACATATTCCTATCCACAAGGAACATCATCGGTTCCTAAGATTCGCCTTTCTGGACAAGCATTACCAGTTTGTGGCACTTCCATTCGGACTAGCCACTGCTCCAAGAATTTTCACAAAGGTACTAGGGTCCCTTCTAGCGGTGCTAAGGCCAAGGGGCATTGCAGTAGTACCCTACTTGGACGACATACTGATTCAAGCGTCATCTCTACCTCAAGCAAAGGCTCATACGGACATTGTCCTAGCCTTTCTCAGATCTCACGGGTGGAAAGTGAACGTAGAAAAAAGTTCTCTATTCCCGTCAACAAGAGTTCCCTTCTTGGGAACAATAATAGACTCCTTGGAAATGAAGGTTTTTCTGACAGAAGCCAGAAAATCAAAACTTCTAAGCTCTTGTCAAGTACTTCATTCTGTTCTTCTTCCTTCCATAGCGCAGTGCATGGAAGTAATAGGTTTGATGGTTGCGGCAATGGACATAGTTCCTTTTGCGCGAATTCATCTAAGACCATTACAACTGTGCATGCTCAGACAGTGGAATGGGGATTATACAGATTTGTCCCCGACGATCCAAGTAGATCAGAGGACCGGAGATTCACTCCGTTGGTGGCTGACCCTGGACAACCTGTCCCAAGGGATGAGCTTCAGAAGACCCGAGTGGGTCATTGTAACGACCGACGCCAGCCTGGTGGGCTGGGGCGCGGTCTGGAAACACCTGAAAGCTCAGGGTCTATGGTCTCGGGAAGAATCTCTTCTCCCGATAAACATTCTGGAACTGAGAGCGATATTCAATGCTCTCAAGGCATGGCCTCAACTAGCAAAGGCCAAATTCATAAGGTTTCAATCAGACAACATGACGACTGTTGCATATATCAACCATCAGGGGGGAACAAGGAGTTCCCTGGCGATGGAAGAAGTGACCAAAGTAATTCAATGGGCGGAGCTTCACTCCTGCCACTTGTCTGCAATCCACATCCCAGGAGTGGAAAATTGGGAAGCGGATTTTCTGAGTCGTCAGACATTTCATCCGGGGGAGTGGGAACTCCATCCGGATATCTTTGCCCAAATAACTCAATTATGGGGCTTTCCAGACATGGATCTGATGGCGTCTCGTCAGAACTTCAAGGTTCCTTGCTACGGGTCCAGATCCAGGGATCCCAAGGCGACTCTAGTAGATGAACTAGTAGCGCCCTGGACCTTCAACCTAGCTTATGTGTTCCCACCGTTTCCTCTCATTCCCAGGCTGGTAGCCAGGATCAATCAGGAGAGGGCTTCGGTGATCTTGATAGCTCCTGCGTGGCCACGCAGAACTTGGTATGCAGACCTGGTGAATATGTCATCGGCTCCACCATGGAAGCTACCGTTGAGACGGGACCTTCTTGTTCAAGGTCCGTTCGAACATCCGAATCTGGCATCACTCCAACTGACTGCTTGGAGATTGAACGCTTGATTTTATCAAAGCGTGGGTTCTCAGATTCTGTCATTGATACTCTTATTCAGGCTAGAAAGCCTGTAACTAGAAAAATTTACCATAAAATATGGAAAAAATATATCTGTTGGTGCGAATCAAAAGGATTCCCATGGAACAGGGTAAAAATTCCTAAGATTCTATCCTTTCTACAAGAGGGTTTGGAGAAAGGATTATCTGCAAGTTCTTTGAAGGGACAGATTTCTGCTTTATCTGTTTTACTTCACAAGAAGCTGGCGGCTGTGCCAGATGTTCAGGCTTTTGTTCAGGCTCTGGTTAGAATCAAGCCTGTCTACAAACCTTTGACTCCTCCTTGGAGTCTCAATTTAGTTCTTTCAGTTCTTCAAGGGGTTCCGTTTGAACCCTTACATTCCGTAGATATCAAGTTATTATCTTGGAAAGTTTTGTTTTTGGTTGCAATTTCTTCTGCTAGAAGAGTTTCAGAGTTATCTGCTCTGCAGTGTTCTCCTCCTTATCTGGTGTTCCATGCAGATAAGGTGGTTTTGCGTACTAAACCTGGTTTTCTTCCGAAAGTTGTTTCTAACAAAAATATTAACCAGGAGATAGTTGTGCTTTCTTTGTGTCCGAATCCAGTTTCAAAGAAGGAACGTTTGTTGCACAATTTGGATGTAGTTCGTGCTCTAAAGTTCTATTTAGAGGCTACAAAGGATTTCAGACAAACATCTTCCTTGTTTGTTGTTTATTCTGGTAAAAGGAGAGGTCAAAAAGCAACTTCTACCTCTCTCTCTTTTTGGCTTAAAAGCATCATCAGATTGGCTTATGAGACTGCCGGACGGCAGCCTCCTGAAAGAATCACAGCTCATTCCACTAGGGCTGTGGCTTCCACATGGGCCTTCAAGAACGAGGCTTCTGTTGATCAGATATGTAAGGCAGCGACTTGGTCTTCACTGCACACTTTTACCAAATTTTACAAATTTGATACTTTTGCTTCTTCTGAGGCTATTTTTGGGAGAAAGGTTTTGCAAGCCGTGGTGCCTCCCATCTAGGTGACCTGATTTGCTCCCTCCCATCATCCGTGTCCTAAAGCTTTGGTATTGGTTCCCACAAGTAAGGATGACGCCGTGGACCGGACACACCTATGTTGGAGAAAACAGAATTTATGTTTACCTGATAAATTACTTTCTCCAACGGTGTGTCCGGTCCACGGCCCGCCCTGGTTTTTTAATCAGGTCTGATGATTTATTTTCTCTAACTACAGTCACCACGGGATCATATGATTTCTCCTATGCAAATATTCCTCCTTTACGTCGGTCGAATGACTGGGGAAGGCGGAGCCTAGGAGGGATCATGTGCAGTGGCGTCACTAGGGGGGGGGGGCGGGGGGGGCGGGCCGCACCCGGGTGACACCCACCAGGGGGTGACACCAAAAAAAAAAAATTTTTTTTTTTTTTTTTTTTTTTTTAATTTTATTGAAATTCAAAGAAATACAATGTTGAGATGCATAGATTTTTTTTTTATTAGAGGGGCTGGCATTTGTGAACATTGGTGGGACTGGGGAAGATGTAGACACACATTTTTTTTGCCCCTTGAGCCAGTGCTGCAATTTCAACAAATAGTTTTCCCTGCTGCTTTTGCTTGTTTGTACTTTGCTTCTCCCCTGCCCAATTTCTCTATGAATGTTGTGGGCATGCTGTGGGGCTTGCAAAGTTGCGCTGCTAGCCTAAACCTGCCTGCCTATCTGTGCTCACTGCTCAGTGACATGTGGAGCAGTGGAGTCACTCACTGCTGTGCTGTCTCTCTAAACGGGAACTGGCAAATCATGAGGGGATGCCTGGCACCTGACCGCATGACTGTTTGACACTGTCTTTAAAGTGAAGGAGCCACGTATGATGCCCACCAGACCATTACGGTTACGGTACACTAAGTGCACACTGAACAGGTAGAAGGGCGGGTGGGGGTCTGGGGGTGGGCAGAGTGCAGAGGTGATTGGCCATAAGAAGCGGTAGGCACGCGGCCCAGGGCTGTGCACTGACAGACTTGGAACAGAGTCAGAGAGCAGAATTTTCATAGTTTGCACCTAAAACTTTTCTTCAGTGATTTATTTTTAGAGTGCTCTGTTTATCTTTCATTTGATGCTCTGCTGAGCCAGGGAGCAGCTCTAGGCATGAGCTTCATAATTAATGCAGTGCAGTTTACATATTTTGTATGTGTGTGTCTGAGTTTTTGTGTGTGTGTGTGTGTATCAGTGTTTTTGTGTGTGTGTTTTTGTGTGTGTGTCTGAGTGTGTTTCCGAGTGTTTGTGTGTGCATCTGAGTATGTTTTAAGTGTGTCTGAGTGTTTGTATGTGTGTTTGCCTGTGTTTTTGTGTGTGTCTGCTTTCGGGGGGGGGGGGGTGACACCATAACTTACCGCACCGGGTGACACCAACCCTAGTGACGCCACTGATCATGTGACCAGCTTTGCTGGGCTCTTTGCCATTTCCTGTTGGGGAAGAGAATATCCCACAAGTAAGGATGACGCCGTGGACCGGACACACCGTTGGAGAAAGTAATTTATCAGGTAAACATAAATTCTGTTTTTGTTAGTGTAATCTAATTACATTTTCTATCAGGCCTGTGTCTGTCAGGCTCACTCAGCATTAATATACCTCATTTTTTTCAGTCTTTTGGTTAATTGGTCTGTACCAGGCAGCCACCACTCATATCTTCTTCACCTTAATTTAAATATAAAAAAAAAAGTTTACATTTTTTTGATAGTGTAATCTAATATCATTTTCTATCAGGCCTGTGTGTTTTGCTGAGCATACTGTTGTTAATTTCTGCCCTATGTAGCAGCCAGCCAGTGCGACCACTCATATGTGCATTGCACTTCTTAACATAATTTTAATATTAAAATCTAAAATTTTAAAATATTTTGCTAGTGTAATCTAACTTAATTTTCTATCAGGCCTGTGTTTTTGTCACTTACACAGCATACTGTGTTAAATTACTGCCCTACCTACCATCCACGACTCATATCTGACAGCCTGTGTGCCAGGCCCAACTAGCCAATTAGTGGCACCAATCAAAATTCTTGTTACAGTATCAAAAAAATTAAAAATCATAATTTTTTGGACTGCAAATATTCAGACTACTAGTGCCATTGAATTGCAGTTTCCTCCTGCCTGGCAGCCTGTGTGCCAGGCACAAACTAGCCAATTAGTGCCAACAATCCTAGTTGTTGTAAAAGTATTGTTAATTTTTAAAATTCCATTGATCGCTTGTGATTCATCAGTTTGCTTCTGCCATTGAATTGCACTTTTCTCCTGCCTGGCAGCCTGTGTGCCAGGCCTACTTTCAAAATATTTACACCAATCATATTTGTTGTCACAGTATTCTTAATAATTAAAAATTAAAATTTTTGGTAAGAGTTGTTCTGTATCCTCAGTTTGCTCGTGCCATTGAATTGCACTTTCCTCCTGCCTTGCAGCCTGTGTGCCAGGCCCACCTAGCCAATTATTTCCAGCAATCATATTTCTTTTAACAGTATTGCAAAAATTGTCAATCATCACTGTTTTGACTGTCAGTATTCAGTCTCCTAGTGTCCTTGAATTGCATTTACCTCCTGCCTTGCAGCCTGTGTGCCAGGCCGTCTTGCCAACTATTTACACCAATCATAATTGTTGTCACAGTATTGTTACTAATAAAAATTAAAAAAAATTTGATTGTTGTTCTTAATCCTCAGTTTGCTCGTGCCATTGAATTGCACTTTTCTCCTGCCTGCCAGCCTGTGTGCCAGGCCCAACTATCCAATTAGTGCCAGCAATCATATTTCTTTTAACAGTATTGCAAAATTTGTCAATCATCACTGTTTTGACATTCAATCTGCAGTCTACTAGTGCCCTTGAATTGCATTTTCCTCCTGCCTGCCTGCCTGTGTGCCAGTCCCAACTAGCCAATTAGTGCCACCAATCATATTTATTGTAACAGGATTGGAATTTTTGTTAATCATAACTGTTTTGACTGTGATTCTTCAGTCTCCTAGTGCCATTGAATTGCAGTTTCCTTTCTCCCAGCGTGTGTGCCAGACAGGCCCATTTGCCAACTAGTGCCAACAATCATATTTGTTGTCACAGTACTTTTAATTTTTAAAAAAATAACAATTTGTGATTTTTAAAACATCTGTCTTTTTTGTTGTTGTCAGTCTCACAGCGTATACTGTGCCCACTTTCACAGTGCCACCACTCATATAATTGGTGTAATAGTATTGTTAGTGTCCATTTAAAAAAAAATGAGAGGCAGGCCACCCCGCAGGTTCCGTGGTCGTGGTGCTGTGATTCCTTTAGACCCTATAAATATGCACATTGTTCAGACGCCGAGTGCCAGGGGGGACGCAAAAAGTTCGGAGGAGGACCTAGTTGAATGGCTAACACAGGACACCCAATCTTCTTCAGCTTCCGCTGCTAGTCCTCCTAACCTTGACGCACCATCTACGTCCAGCTGTGCTTTGGGCAGGTCTCAAGTGACCAGTGCCACTCCCCCGCCTGTCGCCACCACCAACACTAGCACCACAGCCGCTTCACTTGATCTGTCACAGGAGTTATTGACACATCAGTTGGAAGAAATGAGTGATGCGCAACCATCATTGACAGAGGATGTAGATAA
Source organism: Bombina bombina (assembly GCF_027579735.1). Classification (NCBI taxonomy): domain Eukaryota; kingdom Metazoa; phylum Chordata; class Amphibia; order Anura; family Bombinatoridae; genus Bombina; species Bombina bombina. The sequence goes on along the minus strand of NC_069505.1, from coordinate 298,838,124 downwards.
TAGTGATCAGTCTCAGTCAGGCAGCACTACCAACATGGAGGTACGGTGTGATGCTGATGATGTTGTACCCGCTGCTGCTTCCTTTCTTGATGTGTCAGATACAAGTGAAGCGGTTGATGATGGTGTGTCGGTGGATGTCACGTGGGTGCCTGCTAGAAGAGAAGAAGAAGAGAGGGAAAGTTCAGATGGGGAGACAGAGAGGAGGAGGAGGAGGAGACGATTTGGAGCATGGGGAGGTCGTCTCAAGGAGCTAGTGGCACAGTCAGACAGCATGCATCGGCACCCGGGGTCAGCCAGACAGCATGCTGATGCCCATCAACGCATGCTGTTGCCACCACCAGAATGCCGTCATCGTGGAGCTCAGCAGTGTGGCATTTTTTGTGTGTGTGCCTCTGACAACAGCTATGCCATTTGCAACCTGTGCCAAAAGAAACTGAGTCATGGGAAGTCCAACACCCACCTAGGTACAACTGCTTTGCGAAGGCACATGGTCTCCCATCACAAAGGCCGATGGGAAGAACACATGAGTAAAAGCAGCACACAAAGTGAAAGCCGCCCTCCTCCTCCTGCTCCAGGATCTTCAGCCACGTCAACCAGTGCTGTCCTCCTTGCCCCCTCTCAACCATCCTCCACTCAGTCTCTCTTACGTAGCAGTTCCTGGACATCTGCCCACAGTCAGCTGTCTGTCAAGGACATGTTTGAGCGTAAGAAGCCAATTTCTGACTGGCTTGTCTGAACTCTTAGCCCGCCAGCTTTTACCATACAAGCTGGTGGAGTCTGATGCTTTCAAAAAATTTGTTTCTATTGGGACACCACAGTGGAAGGTAACTGGCAGAAATTTCTTTTCACAAAAGGCAATCCCAAACCTGTACTCTGTTGTGAGAAAGGAAGTTATGGCATGTCTGGCACACAGCGTTGGGGCAAGGGTCCATATGACCACGGATAGCTGGTCTGCAAAGCATGGTCAGGGCAGGTATATCATCTACACTGCGCATTGGGTAAACCTGCTGATGTCTGACAAGCATGGAATGCGTGGCTCTGCAGAAGAGTTGGTGACACCGCCACGACTTGCAGGCAGGCCTGCTGCTACCTCCTCTACTCCTCCTACTCCATCCTCTTCCATAACCTCTTCCTCGGCTGAGTCCTCTTCAACTTCTGCGTCTTGCTCCACATCTATGGCACCCCCCCAGCTCCCCAGGTACTATGCTACATCCCGGGTACGGCAGTGTCAGGCTGTCTTGGGGTTGACTTGCCTGAAAGCGGAGAGTCACACCGCACCAGCACTCCTGACCGCCCTGAACGCACAGGTGGATCAGTGGCTGACTCCGCACCAACTGGAGATTGGCAAGGTTGTTTCTGACAATGGAAGTAATTTGGTGGCGGCATTGAAATTGGGCAAGTTGACACATGTGCCATGCATGGCACATGTGTGTAATCTTATTGTACAATGATTTGTCCATAAGTACCCAGGCTTACAGGACGTCCTGAAGCAGGCCCGGAAGGTGTGTGGCCATTTCAAGCGTTCCTACATGGCCATGGCGCACTTGTCCGATATCCAGCATCGAAACAGCCTGCCAGTGAGGCGCTTGATTTGCGACAGCCTGACACAGTGGAATTCAACACTCCTAATGTTTGACCGCCTGCTCCAACAAGAAAAAGCTGTTTATGAGTATTTGTATGAACGGGGTGCTAGGACAGCCTCTGGTGAGCTGGGGATATTTTTTCAAATTACTGGACGCTCATGCACAATGCCTGTAGGCTCATGCGTCCTTTTGAGGAGGTGACAAACCTTGTCAGTCGCACCGAAGGCACCATCAGCGACATCATACCATTTGTTTTCTTCCCTGGAGCGTGCCCTGAGAAGAGTGCTGGATCAGGCAGTAGATGAGCGTGAAGAGGAAGAGGAAGAGTTGTGGTGTCCATCACCCCCACAAACAGCCTTATCAGCATCGCTTGCTGGACCTGCGGCAACGCAGGAAGAGAATTGTGAGGAAGAGGAGTCAGAGGAGGAATGTGGCTTTGAGGAGGAGGAGGAAGACAGAGCACAACAGGCATCCCAGGGTGCTCGTTGTTGTCACCTCTCTGGTACCCGTGGGGTTGTACGTGGCTGGGGGGAAGAAGATACCCTCAGTGAGATCAGTGAGGACAAGGAACGGGACATGATTAGCTCTGCATCCAACCTTGTTCAAATGGGTTCTTTCATGCTGTCATGCCTGTTGAGGGACCCTCGTATAAAAAAGATGAAGGAGAACGACCTGTACTGGGTGTCCACGCTCCTCGACCCCCGGTATAAGCATAAAGTGCCTGAAATGATACCAAATTCCCGCAAGTCGGAAAGGATGGAGCATTTTAAGAATAAATTAAAAAATATGCTTTACACAGCGTATAAGGGTGATGTCACAGCACCACGGGAATGTAACAGGGGAAGAGATGAAATTAATCCTCCTCCTCCTCCCACGACCACGGCGGCAAGGACAGGATGCTTTCCTGACGTCTTGTTGATGGAGGACATGTGTACCTTTTTAACTCCCATGTATCATCAGAGCCTTTCGGGATCCAGCCTTAGAGAAAGACTCAACCGACAGGTAGCAGACTACCTAGCTTTTACTGCGGATCTCGACACTCTCAGGAGCGATGGACCCCTTGACTACTGGGATAGCTTGACTACTTGTGGCCTGAGCTATCCCAATTTTCAATGGAACTTCTGGCCTGCCCCGCTTCAAGTGTCCTGTCCGAAAGGACTTTCAGTGCAGCAGGAGGTTTTTTCACTGAGAAGAGAAGTCGCCTAGGTCAAAAAAGCCTTGACTATCTCACTTTTATAAAAATGAATGAGGGATGGATCCCGAAGGGACTGATATTGGGCGATACATTTGAATAAAAAAGGCCTGATGATGAGATAAGCTGGCTTGGGCTACAACTGGTACACAGCTGGCCTTTTTTTTTGTTATAAAGCCGGAGGACTTGCTTGACTTATCCGCCAACAACTAGTGTTCAAGCCACAAGCTTTTAGGGCACTTTATAAATGTTTTACAAACATCAATTTTTCTGGCCGCTGCTACAGCAGTTGCTACAACAATACCCAAATTTTTCAGTCATTTGTACATTCCTAATTTTTCTGGCCTCTGCTGCCGCTCTGTGGGTACAAAACTCAAATAAAAAAAATAAGGCACATAACAGTGATTAAACTGTTACGAATAGTACAACTTAGCACACCACTCATATCTGGTGGACCATTAAATTGAACGCGCATTGCCACAAATTTGAAGGAGGAGGACCGACCGAGCATCTTTATCCGTCTCTTGGTTGCTCTAAATTATCTCTGTGTTCCATCTATGCCATAACTGTACTCTATTGTGCAAAAGGGTGGCATATGTGGTGTTTCATGCTGTTGTGCCTGTTGCGGGTTGTGGCCCATGGTATAAAAAGGCTGAAGGAGAACGACCTGTAATGGGTGCCCCAGCAAATTTTTAGAAAAATGTTCCTGGTTCCTCTCAATTATCTCTGGGTTTCTAAAATGGATGCCATACCTGTACTTGCTTCTGCAAAAGGATGGCATATGTGGTGGTGTTTCCTGCAGTTGTTTCTGTTGAGGGTGTTGGACCCTCTTATAAAAAGGCTGAAGGAGAACGACCTGGAGTGGCTGTCCAAGCATGGTTTTATGGGCAATTTCACGTTTCCAAACAATTATCTCTTGGTTTCTAAAATCAATGCCGTACCAGTACTCTATTGTTCAAAAGGATGCCATATGTTCTCTTTCCTGCTGGTGTTTTGTTTGAGGGTCCTGGATCCTCTTATAAAAAGGCCTAAGTAGAAAGAAGTGTACTGGGTGTCCACTCAATGTTTTTTTCTATTTCCCATTTGCCCAAAATTCTCTCTGGGTTTGTAAAATCAATGCTATACCTGTACTCTATTGTTCAAAAGGATGCCATATGTTCTCTTTCCTGCTGGTGTTTTTTTTTAGGGTCCTGGATCCTCTTATAAAAAGGCCTAAGGAGAAAGAAGTGTACTGGGTGTCCACTGACTGTATTTTTCTATTTCCCATTTGACCAAAATTATCTCTGGGTTTGTAAAATCAATGCTTTACCTGTACTCTATTGTTCAAAAGGATGCCATATGTCCTCTTTCCTGCTGGTGTTTTGTTTGAGGGTCCTGGACCCTCTTATAAAAAGGCCTAAGGAGAAAGAAGTGTACTGGGTGTCCACTCAATGTTTTTTTCTATTTCCCATTAGCCAAAAATTATCTCTGGGTTTGTAAAATCAATGCTGTACCTGTACTCTATTGTTCAAAAGGATGCCATATGTCCTCTTTCCTGCTGGTCTTTTGTTTGAGGGTCCTGGACCCTCTTATAAAAAGGCCTAAGGAGAAAGAAGTGTACTGGGTGTCCACTCAATGTTTTTTTCTATTTCCCATTTGCCCAAAATTATCTCTGGGTTTGTAAAATCAATGCTATACCTGTACTCTATTGTTCAAAAGGATGCCATATGTTCTCTTTCCTGCTGGTGTTTTTTTAGGGTCCTGGACCCTCGTATAAAAAGGCCTAAGGAGAAAGAAGTGTACTGGGTGTCTAATCAATGTTTTTTTAGATTTCCCGGTTGCAACAAATTATCTCTGTGTTTCTAAAATCAATGCCTTTCCTGTAATCTATTTTTCAAAAGGATGCCATGTGTCCTCTTTCCTGCTGCTGGTTTTGTTGAGGGTCCTGGAGCCTCTGATAAAAAGGCCTAAGGATAAATAAGTGTACTGGGTGTCTAATCAATGTTTTTTTAGATTTCCCGGTTGCAACAAATTATCTCTGGGTTTCTAAAATCAATGCCTTAAATGTAATCTATTGTTCAAAAGGATGCCATATGTCCTCTTTCCTGCTGCTGGTTTTGTTGAGGCTCCAGGACCCTCTTCTAAAAAGGCCTAAGGATAAATATGTGTACAGGGTGTCTAATCAATGTTTTTTTAGATTTCCCGGTTGCAACAAATTATATCCGTGTTTCTAAAATCAATGCCTTTCCTGTAATCTATTTTTCAAAAGGATGCCATATGTCCTCTTTCCTGCTGCTGGTTTTGTTGAGGGTTCTGGAGCCTCTGCTAAAAAGGCCTAAGGATAAATAAGTGTACTGGGTGTCTAATCAATGTTTTTTTAGATTTCCTGGTTGCAACAAATTATCTCTCGGTTTCTAAAATCAATGCCTTAAATGTAATCTATTGTTCAAAAGGATGCCATATGTCCTCTTTCCTGCTGCTGGTTTTGTTGAGGCTCCGGGACCCTCTTCTAAAAAGGCCTAAGGATAAATATGTGTACTGGGTGTCTAATCAATGTTTTTTTAGATTTCCCGGTTGCAACAAATTATATCCGTGTTTCTAAAATCAATGCCTTTCCTGTAATCTATTTTTCAAAAGGATGCCATGTGTCCTCTTTCCTGCTGCTGGTTTTGTTGAGGGTCCTGGAGCCTCTGCTAAAAAGGCCTAAGGATAAATAAGTGTACTGGGTGTCTAATCAATGTTTTTTTAGATTTCCCGGTTGCAACAAATTATCTCTGGGTTTCTAAAATCAATGCCTTAAATGTAATCTATTGTTCAAAAGGATGCCATATGTCCTCTTTCCTGCTGCTGGTTTTGTTGAGGCTCCGGGACCCTCTTATAAAAAGGCCTAAGGATAAATATGTGTACAAGGTGTCTAATCAATGTTTTTTTAAATTTCCCGGTTGCAACAAATTATCTCTGGGTTTCTAAAATCAATGCCTTAAATGTAATCTATTGTTCAAAAGGATGCCATATGTCCTTTTTTTTTTTCTCTGTATTTTTGTTTATTTTAGAAAATTGTATGCACTTATAGGTTCACTAAGATTATGACTTTGCACACTGCCATTTTCCATGTTGTGTGATATGACTAGAAGAATGGGAGCATAATAATAATAATAAAAAAAAAAATTTAATTTAATTTAACTTGAGTTACTAACTGAAGCATGACTTCAGGAGTCAGGCGTGGTCCTAGGTAGTGGTTGTTAGCAGATTCTTTTCACTGCAAATTGCAATTGCCACAGCGTGCATAAAATGTGCGTCACCTCTCCAAATCTTACTTTTTAATGCCAATTGAAATTGCCACAGCTTGCACAACAGTAAATAAAATTTGCGTCACCACAGTCTCCAAATCTGATGTCAAATGTATACAAAAAAACTGATAAAGTATTCCTTTAGGGGCGCAAAGAGATGGCTACCGGAACACTCCAGGAACTTCACACAAGAGTCGCTGTCTTGTGTTTATGGTGATGTTGGAGACATCTCTGTGTTGTGTACAGGGAAACCAAAAATACTCTCCATCTCTGTGCACGACAGGACGTCCTCCTTGTCATCCATAAGCACAGGAAATTGCTGGCATTTTCATTGCTTCAAGAAGTTCAGCTTTTGTGGTGATAGTACAGACTTTAATAAACTATGATTTCCTACCATACTCAAGACAATCTTGTAGTTCAAGCCTATGACTTGCTGTGGGAAACAGTGGCCTGTCCATACCAGGAAGATTTAGACAGAAGTAACGATCTCTGCTTGCAGGTGACACATTTTTAGCGTCAATCATCAAAGGGGTTGCGTGCAGAATATGGCCGATGGACCCTTATTCACATGTTTGTCCAGAGCCACAACATTTTCAAACAGCCAGAAGAAAGGTTGGTTCTCACCAGCCTTAAGTCACGCTTCATTTACCAAATGCTGATATTCAATAAATAGACAAACAGTGCCTTAAAAAATACATTTGCAATATGGATTCACCAGAGCAAGGTCATTGCAAGTACTTCCCACGATAACAAATTCAAAATGCCACAACTCCGCAATCTTCCCCTTCACATTATTATTGTCACACTCATACTCCTATGCCCAGCTCCCTGCTCTTGTTTTTGTTGAGGGTCCGGGACCCTCTTATAAAAAGGCCTATGGATAAAGAAGTGTACTGGGTGTCCACTCAATGTATTTTTCTATTTCCCATTTGACCAAAATTATCTATGGGTTTCTAAAATCAATTCCTTACCTGTCATCTATTGTTCAAAAGGATGCCATATGTCCTCTTTGCTGCTGTCATTTCTGTTGAGGGTCCGGGACCCTCTTATAAAAAGGCCTAAGGATAAAGAAGTGTACTGGGTGTCCAATGAATGTTTTTTTCTATTTCCCATTTGCCAAAAATTATCTCTGGGTTTCTAAAATCAATGATGTACCTGTACTCTATTGTTCAAAAGGATACCATATGTCCTCTTTCCTGCTGTTGTTTTTGTTGAGGGTCCAGAACACTCTTCTAAAAAGGCCGAAGGAGAACGACCTGTACTGTACTGGGTGTCCAATCCTGTTTTTGTTTTCAATTTCACGGTTCATAATAAATATCGCCGTGTAACTAAAATCAATGCCATACCTGTACTCTATTGTTCAAAAGGATGGCATATGTGGTGTTTCATTCTGTTGTGGCTGTTGAGGGTCGTGGCCGTGGGACAGCATATAAAACGGCTGAAGGAGTGTTACGGTTACCCTTAGTCTCGCTGAGAGATGGACCGCTTAGTAGCCTGGATCCCTATTGCTGAAGAGGGGAGAAGCTGCTTTCCATAGTATTCTATATGAGTCTCGCAAATGTAGAATAATCCCCCTTAGCTGTAGTACAGCTAGGATACCCTTCTGCCCACAAAAACGAGTCAATGCTGCGATTGAGGGTCAACCAAGAACTCAGGACTGGGATGCCCAGCCTGCTTTTTATTGAAGTTACATGCACACAGGGCACTCCCGGGGGGGAAGCATAAAATCCCCCATCACACATTTAGATAGAGAGACAATGTCCTTTGACAGGCCACAATAGGATTACCGTACTTCAGATAACAAGTTACACATAAAAAAACAATGCAGTCCATCTTTTCAATTAGCAGTCTGACTCCGGAGGTGATTAGACAATGGGAATGTTTTATCACTAAACTTAATTAGAGCTGAGGCCAGCAAACTTGTATTTAGAAAATAGTTTCTAAAAGCTGAAAAAAAGTTAACTCTTTATGAAATGATACTTGTTACGGTTTTCTTGGAGCCCTTCTTAGGCGCTGGCTTGGCTGGTTCAGGCATTGCTGCTGGGAAATAAGCTCTTCACAACAAAATAACTAATGCTTCTGTAACAGTGCTCCCTTTCTGTGGAACACTCTGGCAGACACGGTCTGACCCCTTTTCGGGGCAGACTAAGGCTGTCCAGACTGCTGGTTATGCGGGGCTGAGGTCGGTTTGTCTGGACAACCCGTCGGCGTTGCCATTCTGTTTCCCAGGTCTGTAAGTAATGGTGAAATTGAAGGGTTGCAACGATAAACTCCAACGTAATAGCCTGCCGTTATCTCCAGAGACCCGGTTCAGCCACACTAACGGGTTATTGTCGGTGACCAGAGTGAACTCCTGCCCATATAAATAGGGAGTCAATTTCTTTAATGCCCACACCAAAGCCAAACACTCCTTTTCGACCGCTGCATAGCTGACTTCGCGGGGCAGGAGCTTCCGGCTGATGTAGGCAACTGGATGCTCCCCTCCATCTTCGCCTACTTGGCTGAGGACGGCTCCCAGCCCGAACATGGAAGCATCTGTATGGACGATAAAACGTTTGTTAAGGGCTGGGGCCGCCAAGACAGGAGCGTTAATTAGAGCATTTTTGAGAGCCTGGAAAGCCGTTTCACAGTGGGGAGACTACAGGACCTGTCGAGGTAAGTTCTTCTTGGTCAAGTCAGTCAGGGGTTTGGCAAGTGTGCTGTAGTCTGGTACGAACCGTCTATAGTACCCTGCCATGCCCAGGAAGGCTAGGACCTGAGTCTTAGTGATGGGGGTGGGCCAATTGGCGACAGCTTCTATCTTGGCCGGCTCTGGTCGCTGCTTTCCACACCCCACCCGGTGATTCAGGTACTGTACCTCGGCCATCCCAAAGTGGCATTTTTCTGGCTTCACAGTCAGGCCAGCAGCCCGGATCTGATCCAGAACCATTCCTAAGTGAGCTAAGTGGTCCTCCCAGGACTCACTGTGGATCGCTATGTCGTCCAGGTAGGCGCAAGCCATCCAGGAGCCTATCCACCAAGCGCTGGAATGTAGCTGGGGCATTCTTCATCCCAAACGGCATTACCCTAAACTGATATAAGCCGAATGGGGTGACGAATGCCGACTTGGGGATAGCCTCCGGGGCCAGGGGAATCTGCCAAAAACCTTTGCAGAGGTCAAAAGTGGTCAGGTAATTTCCCCTGGCTATACGATCGAGTAGCTTGTCTACCCTGGGCATAGGGTAAGCGTCCGTCACGGTTTTTTCATTGAGCCTCCGATAGTCTACGCAGAACCGGGTGGTCCCATCTTTCTTGGGCACCAAGACAACTGGGGAGGCCCAGGGACTATCAAGGGGTCAATTACCCTGAGTTGGAGCATCTCATCGATCTCCTTCTTCATTCCTGTCCTAACTGCTTCAGGGAATTGGTACGGAGCCTGGCGCAAGGGAGCTTGTCCCGGAGTATCTACCTGGTGGGTGGTTAAAGTAGTGTACCCTGGCTTCGGGGAGAAGGTGAGGTGTTTGGACTGTAGGAGTTGGTTGAGCTGCTCCCTTTCAGTGGGGCTAAGTTGGTCTCCTATCTGAACCTGAGCCACTATACCTGTGGGGAGACTCTTTTCTAATAGGTCGGGAATGGGTAGACTGTCGGGGTCTTCCTGAGGGGAACAACATATGGCCGTCACGTTCTCTGGTTGCTCAAAATATTCCTTGAGCATGTTTACATGGAATGTCTTTCTAAGATTGTTGTCGTGGCAGCTAGCTATCACATAAGTGGTGTCTCCCCTTTTCTCTACGATCTGGTAGGGACCCTGCCAGGACACCTGCAATTTGTCTGTCTTCACCGGCTTAAGTACTAACACCTTTTGTCCTATGGTGAAGACTCTCTTTCGGGCCCCCCGATCGTACCATACTTTCTGTCTTCTCTGGGCCGACTGGAGATTAGCCCGCACGGATTTGGCTAATTGCTCCATTCGATCCCTGAGTTCCAGCACGTATGGCACAATGGGGACACCGTCAGTGTCCATCTCTCCCTCCCAGTGCTCCCGGATCAGGTTTAGGGGTCCCCGTACCTTTCTTCCGTAGAGCAACTCGAAGGGAGAGAACCCTGTTGTTTCCTGGGGCACCTCCCGATAAGCAAATAGGAGGTGCGGCAGGAAGCGTTCCCAGTCTCGGTATTCCTGAGTGAACGTCTTGAGCATTTGCTTGAGGGTCCCATTGAACCTCTCACACAGCCTGTTCATCTGGGGGTGGTATGGGGAGCTCAAGAGGGACTTAATTTTGCAAACCTGCCAGAGTTGTTGGGTCAATTCAGCCGTAAATTGGGTGCCTCGGTCGGATAGGATTTCTTTTGGAAATCCTACCCGGGAGAACACCTGTACTAGTGCATTCGCTACCGTATCCGCTTGTATGTTGGATAGGGCGACAGCCTCTGGGTACCTGGTAGCGTAGTCCACTACGGTAAGAATGTAGCGCTTACCGGAGGGACTAGGGGTAGCCAGTGGTCCCACTAGGTCAATAGCAACCCGGCTGAAGGGTTCCTCTACAATGGGCATATTTACTAGATGGGCTTTAGGGTGATCGCCTCGCCTTCCTACTCGTTGACACACATCGCAGGTGTTACAGTAAGTTCTAACGTCAGCGTGTACCCCTGGCCAAAAGAATGTGTGAGTAATGCGGTGTAGGGTACGGGTTACGGCTAGGTGGCCTGCTAAGGGGATGTCGTGGCCTATCTTGAGGATTTCTTGACGGTATTTGTGGGGCACTACCAGCTGTCGCCTACGCTGTCCCCTTTTCTCTGTCCAGCGGTATAGTTTCCCTTTTTCCCATAAGAATGTTTCGTTATCTGCCCCGCCCCCTCCAGTCTCTGCTTGTTCCCGGTACTTTTGTAAGGTCGGGTCAGTCTTAGACTCTGTCTCGAAAGCATCTGGGGTGTCCCAGGGTATGGGGCCTAACATGTCAGGCAAGGTCGGGGTAGGTTTTACCTGTGTCTCCCACACTGGTGAGAGCTCTCGCTCCGTCCGGGCTTGGGCCCGTGTAGTCACTGGGTCCTCCTCGTTGTTGCATACTGGAGCATAGGCAGAAGTCATGGGGCCCAAATCGTTGCCCAGTAGTACTTCGGCAGGTAAATTATCCATTATGCCCACGTTCACAGCCCCCTTTCCCGCTCCCCAATCAAGATGCACTTTAGCTGTTGGAATTTTGTACACATCCCCCCCCGCCACTCTAACGGCCACAGTCTGTCCGGATCGCTTGTGCTCTGGCACCAAATGACTCTGTACCAACGTGATAGTAGCCCCTGTGTCTCTCAATCCCTCGGTAGATCGCCCCTCGAGCCATACCTTCTGCCGATGGTGCTGGCGGTTATCTGAGGCAGCATATACAGGGTCCGCCTCGTGAAGCGGCCCCAAATATTCCTCCATAGGGGCCTCTTGGTTAACACAGAGGGCCCGGGCCGGACGATATGACCCAGAGGGGTAATTGTAATTCCTGGGTGTCTGGTGCGTATTAAGGGGGCAGCTAGCCATGAAATGCCCTGGTTGCTTGCATCGGTGGCAAGTCGTCTGGGATGCTCAGAGCTGTTATTGGGTGGTCCTGAGTGTCGGGCGGGCCCTGCGGGCACCGGGGCTCGGAATTCAGCATGAGGGGGTGCACGGTAAACCTCTCTGGGTTCGACCCGTGCTGGAGCTCGGTAGTTCATGGGTTCGTGAAGACAGGAGTCATAATGTTCATCGGCCAATTTGGCTGCTTCTTCTAAGGTAGAAGGCCGCCTGTCTCGCAGCCATTCCTTCCCTTGCTGTTCCATGCCATTATAAAAATGTTCTAAGAGAAACAATTGTAAAATTTCCTCACCAGTCACCGCTCATCCAGTGATTTGCCGCTCTCCGCATTCGGTGTGCCCATTCCATATGGGTATCGTTAGGCTTTTTTTTTGTGCCCCGAAACTGTCGGCGATACGTGTCCGGAGTTACTGCGTATCGTCGCAACAGTGTCTCCTTAACTAGCTCATACTGTGTCACTTCCTCAGCACCCAGAGTACGAAAGGCTTCCAGGGTTCGCCTGGATAGTTTCCCAGACAATATCGTGGGACTCTCTGTTGGGAATCTGGTGCAGGGCACATTGCCTTTCGAAGTCCGCCAAATATTCATCAATCCCTGTCTCGCTCTCTAGGAAGGGTCGAAATGCCGCATAGGGTATCTTGGGCCTCCCAGCATTTTCGACAGGGATGATTACCTGCGGGGCTTCAGCATTGCGGTGTGCGTTCGCTAGGTTGAGTTTGTGGTCTCGAGTCTCTCATATATCCTCGTCCGCTTCCGCCATCAACTGCTGTACCAATTCCATGGAGGGGTTCGGCCCGTACAGTGAGAGCCTCTCCCGAACAATCCTGGTTTTTTCGTCACTAATCGTGGTCGGTGTTTCCGCCATTGTGAAGCTCTGATCCAGTTCGGTCAATTCTGCGATCAGCTCTCTCCTCGGCCGGTTGCTGGCGTACCCCCCTCTGCTTTCAAGTAAATCCTTTAGGGTTGTACGCTTCAATTTTTTGTAAGCGCTCTCCATCCGTTCTGTACCTCTCCTAGGAAATCCAGGAAAATCCCACCACTGCCGCCAAATGTTACGGTTACCCTTAGTCTCGCTGAGAGATGGACCGCTTAGTAGCCTGGATCCCTATTGCTGAAGAGGGGAGAAGCTGCTTTCCATAGTATTCTATATGAGTCTCGCAAATGTAGAATAATCCCCCTTAGCTGTAGTACAGCTAGGATACCCTTCTGCCCACAAAAACGAGTCAACGCTGCGATTGAGGGTCAACCAAGAACTCAGGACTGGGATGCCCAGCCTGCTTTTTATTGAAGTTACATGCACACAGGGCACTCCCAGGGGGGGAAGCATAAAATCCCCCATCACACATTTAGATAGAGAGACAATGTCCTTTGACAGGCCACAATAGGATTACAGTACTTCAGATAACAAGTTACACATAAAAAAACAATGCAGTCCATCTTATCAATTAGCAGTCTGACTCCGGAGGTGATTAGACAATGGGAATGTTTTATCACTAAACTTAATTAGAGCTGAGGCCAGCAAACTTGTATTTAGAAAATAGTTTCTAAAAGCTGAAAAAAAGTTAACTCTTTATGAAATGATACTTGTTACGGTTTTCTTGGAGCCCTTCTTAGGCGCTGGCTTGGCTGGTTCAGGCATTGCTGCTGGGAAATAAGCTCTTCACAACAAAATAACTAATGCTTCTGTAACAGAGAACGACCTGTACTGCCTTGCTGCTCCTTTTAGGCAGGACAGCTCTTTGCATACATGCCCACAGACTCTGTAATGCATGCCTCTTTTAGGGAGAGATGCAGCCATAATGCAGGGTCAGAACCTCTGCCTGCAACTGTTATACTCAATTTTGCGAAAGGAAGTAACCTTACCATGGTTCCCTGCACGCACGTATTGTTGTTATATTTTGGTGAGGGTAATTATGATGGCCATGTATACCACCCCCGAGAGGCATGGAATTAAGGGATGAGATGAAAGTGCTAAGAATAGTACAACTTGAAAACAAAGAGTTAGCCATGGGTGTTAGTGCAAGACCGCTTGGCTTTTTTTGGACTTTGGGTGCGGCTAATCATGCAGGCCATATAGAGCTGCTACCATTCGGTGTTGTATCATCTATTAAACTAATAAGAACAGAACTACCAAAATACAGCCAATGAAGGGCCTTATGAAGACTGAGCCAAGGTTGTATTGTATTATTTGGTTTGGCTAATCATGATGGCGATGTAGACCACCACCGAGAGTCCTGGAAGTAACAGGGATGACATGAAAGTGCTAAGAATAGTACTACTTGAAACAACCGAGTTAGCCATGGGTGTTAATCCAAGACCTCTTGGCTTTATTTTTGTTTTGGGTGTGGCTAATCATGCAGGCCATATAGAGCTGCCACCATTCGGTGTTTTATCATCTATTAAACTAATAAGAACAGAACTACCAAAATACAGCCAATGAAGGGCCTTATGAAGACTGAGCCAAGGTTGTATTGTATTATTTGGTTTGGCTAATCATGATGGCAATGTAGACCACCACCGAGAGTCCTGGAAGTAACAGGGATGACATGAAAGTGCTAAGAATAGTACTACTTGAAACAACCGAGTTAGCCATGGGTATTAATCCAAGACCTCTTGGCTTTATTTTTGTTTTGGGTGTGGCTAATCATGCAGGCCATATAGAGCTGCCACTATTCGGTGTTGTATCATCTATTAAACTAATAAGAACAGAACTACCAAAATACAGCCAATGAAGGGCCTTATGAGGACTGAGCCAAGGTTGTATTGTATTATTTGGTTTGGCTAATCATGATGGCGATGTAGACCACCACCGAGAGTCCTGGAAGTACCAGGGATGACATTAAAGTGCTAAGAATAGTACTACTTGAAACAACTGAGTTAGCCATGGTTGTTAATCCAAGACCTCTTGGCTTTATTTTTGTTTTGGGTGCGGCTAATCATGCAGGCCATATAGAGCTGCCACCATTCGGTGTTGTATCATCTATTAAACTAATAAGAACAGAACTACCAAAATACAGCCAATGAAGGGCCTTATGAAAACTGAACCAAGGTTGTATTGTAGTATTTGGTTTGGCTAATCATGATGGCAATGTAGACCACCACCGAGAGTCCTGGAAGTAACAGGGATGACATGAAAGTGCTAAGAATAGTACTACTTGAAACAACCGAGTTAGCCATGGGTGTTAATCCAAGACCTCTTGGCTTTATTTTTGTTTTGGGTGTGGCTAATCATGCAGGCCATATAGAGCTGCCACCATTCGGTGTTGTATAATCTATTAAACTAATAAGAACAGAACTACCAAAATACAGCCAATGAAGGGCCTTATGAAGACTGAGCCAAGGTTGTATTGTAGTATTTGGTTTGGCTAATCATGATGGCGATGTAGACCACCACCGAGAGTCCTGGAAGTAACAGGGATGACATGAAAGTGCTAAGAATAGTACTACTTGAAACAACCGAGTTAGCCATGGGTGTTAATCCAAGACCTCTTGGCTTTATTTTTGTTTTGGGTGCGGCTAATCATGCAGGCCATATAGAGCTGCCACCATTCGGTGTTTTATCATCTATTAAACTAATAAGAACAGAACTACCAAAATACAGCCAATGAAGGGCCTTATGAAGACTGAGCCAAGGTTGTATTGTATTATTTGGTTTGGCTAATCATGATGGCAATGTAGACCACCACCGAGAGTCCTGGAAGTAACAGGGATGACATGAAAGTGCTAAGAATAGTACTACTTGAAACAACCGAGTTAGCCATGGGTGTTAATCCAAGACCTCTTGGCTTTATTTTTGTTTTGGGTGCGGCTAATCATGCAGGCCATATAGAGCTGCCACCATTCGGTGTTGTATCATCTATTAAACTAATAAGAACAGAACTACCAAAATACAGCCAATGAAGGGCCTTATGAAAACTGAACCAAGGTTGTATTGTAGTATTTGGTTTGGCTAATCATGATGGCAATGTAGACCACCACCGAGAGTCCTGGAAGTAACAGGGATGACATGAAAGTGCTAAGAATAGTACTACTTGAAACAACCGAGTTAGCCATGGGTGTTAATCCAAGACCTCTTGGCTTTATTTTTGTTTTGGGTGCGGCTAATCATGCAGGCCATATAGAGCTGCCACCATTCGGTGTTGTATAATCTATTAAACTAATATGAACAGAACTACCAAAATACAGCCAATGAAGGGCCTTATGAAGACTGAGCCAAGGTTGTATTGTAGAATTTGGTTTGGCTAATCATGATGGCGATGTAGACCACCACCGAGAGTCCTGGAAGTAACAGGGATGACATGAAAGTGCTAAGAATAGTACTACTTGAAACAACCGAGTTAGCCATGGGTGTTAATCCAAGACCTCTTGACTTTATTTTTGTTTTGGGTGCGTCTAATCATGCAGGCCATATAGAGCTGCCACCATTCGGTGTTGTATCATCTTTTAAACTAATAAGAACAGAACTACCAAAATACAGCCAATGAAGGCCTTATGAAGACTGAACCAAGGTTGTATTGTAGTATTTGGTTTGGCTAATCATGATGGCCATGTAGACCACCAACGAGAGTCCTGGAAGTAACAGGGATGACATGAAAGTGCTAAGAATAGTACTACTTGAAACAACCGAGTTAGCCATGGGTGTTAATCCAAGACCTCTTGGCTTTATTTTTGTTTTGGGTGCGGCTAATCATGCAGGCCATATAGAGCTGCCACCATTCGGTGTTTTATCAGCTATTAAACTAATAAGAACAGAACTACCAAAATACAGCCAATGAAGGGCCTTATGAGGACTGAGCCAAGGTTGTATTGTATTATTTGGTTTGGCTAATCATGATGGCGATGTAGACCACCACCGAGAGTCCTGGAAGTACCAGGGATGACATTAAAGTGCTAAGAATAGTACTACTTGAAACAACTGAGTTAGCCATGGGTGTTAATCCAAGACCTCTTGGCTTTATTTTTGTTTTGGGTGCGGCTAATCATGCAGGCCATATAGAGCTGCCACCATTCGGTGTTGTATCATCTATTAAACTAATAAGAACAGAACTACCAAAATACAGCCAATGAAGGGCCTTATGAAAACTGAACCAAGGTTGTATTGTAGTATTTGGTTTGGCTAATCATGATGGCAATGTAGACCACCACCGAGAGTCCTGGAAGTAACAGGGATGACATGAAAGTGCTAAGAATAGTACTACTTGAAACAACCGAGTTAGCCATGGGTGTTAATCCAAGACCTCTTGGCTTTATTTTTGTTTTGGGTGCGGCTAATCATGCAGGCCATATAGAGCTGCCACCATTTGGTGTTGTATAATCTATTAAACTAATAAGAACAGAACTACCAAAATACAGCCAATGAAGGGCCTTATGAAGACTGAGCCAAGGTTGTATTGTAGTATTTGGTTTGGCTAATCATGATGGCGATGTAGACCACCACCGAGAGTCCTGGAAGTAACAGGGATGACATGAAAGTGCTAAGAATAGTACTACTTGAAACAACCGAGTTAGCCATGGGTGTTAATCCAAGACCTCTTGGCTTTATTTTTGTTTTGGGTGCGGCTAATCATGCAGGCCATATAGAGCTGCCACCATTCGGTGTTTTATCATCTATTAAACTAATAAGAACAGAACTACCAAAATACAGCCAATGAAGGGCCTTATGAAGACTGAGCCAAGGTTGTATTGTATTATTTGGTTTGGCTAATCATGATGGCAATGTAGACCACCACCGAGAGTCCTGGAAGTAACAGGGATGACATGAAAGTGCTAAGAATAGTACTACTTGAAACAACCGAGTTAGCCATGGGTGTTAATCCAAGACCTCTTGGCTTTATTTTTGTTTTGGGTGTGGCTAATCATGCAGGCCATATAGAGCTGCCACTATTCGGTGTTGTATCATCTATTAAACTAATAAGAACAGAACTACCAAAATACAGCCAATGAACGGCCTTATGAAGAGTGAGCCAAGGTTGTATTGTATTATTTGGTTTGGCTAATCATGATGGCGATGTAGACCACCACCGAGAGTCCTGGAAGTAACAGGGATGACATGAAAGTGCTATGAATAGTACTACTTGAAACAACTGAGTTAGCCATGGGTGTTATTCCAAGACCTCTTGGCTTTATTTTTGTTTTGGGTGCGGCTAATCATGCAGGCCATATAGAGCTGCCACCATTCGGTGTTGTATCATCTATTAAACTAATAAGAACAGAACTACCAAAATACAGCCAATGAAGGGCCTTATGAAAACTGAACCAAGGTTGTATTGTAGTATTTGGTTTGGCTAATCATGATGGCAATGTAGACCACCACCGAGAGTCCTGGAAGTAACAGGGATGACATGAAAGTGCTAAGAATAGTACTACTTGAAACAACCGAGTTAGCCATGGGTGTTAATCCAAGACCTCTTGGCTTTATTTTTGTTTTGGGTGTGGCTAATCATGCAGGCCATATAGAGCTGCCACCATTCGGTGTTGTATAATCTATTAAACTAATATGAACAGAACTACCAAAATACAGCCAATGAAGGGCCTTATGAAGACTGATCCAAGGTTGTATTGTAGTATTTGGTTTGGCTAATCATGATGGCGATGTAGACCACCACCGAGAGTCCTGGAAGTAACAGGGATGACATGAAAGTGCTAAGAATAGTATTACTTGAAACAACCGAGTTAGCCATGGGTGTTAATCCAAGACCTCTTGACTTTATTTTTGTTTTGGGTGCGTCTAATCATGCAGGCCATATAGAGCTGCCACCATTCGGTGTTGTATCATCTTTTAAACTAATAAGAACAGAACTACCAAAATACAGCCAATGAAGGCCTTATGAAGACTGAACCAAGGTTGTATTGTAGTATTTGGTTTGGCTAATCATGATGGCCATGTAGACCACCACCGAGAGTCCTGGAAGTAACAGGGATGACATGAAAGTGCTAAGAATAGTACTACTTGAAACAACCGAGTTAGCCATGGGTGTTAATCCAAGACCACTTGGCTTTATTTTTGTTTTGGGTGCGGCTAATCATGCAGGCCATATAGAGCTGCCACCATTCGGTGTTGTATCAGCTATTAAACTAATAAGAACAGTTGTACCAAAATACAGCCAATGAAGGGCCTTATGAAGACTGAGCCAAGGTTGGATTGTAGTATTTGGTTAGGCTAATCATGATGGCCATGTAGACCACCACCGAGAGTCCTGGAAGTAACAGGGATGATGAGATGAAAGTGCTAAGAATAGTACTACTTGAAACAACCGAGTTAGCCATGGGTGTTAATCCAAGATCGCTTGGCTTTTTTTTGGGTTTGGGTGCGGCTAATCATGAAGGCCAGATAGACCTGCCACCATTCGGTGTTGTAACAGCTATTAAACTGCTAAGAACAGTAATACTGAACACAACCTAGTTACTTACCATGGGTCCCAGAGCATATGTTTTTTTATTATATTTTGTAAGGGTAATCATGCAGGCCATATAGAACTCCACCGGTGGTGGTTTCCGGTGGGAGGAGCTGTGCAGTGTGAACACGCTGTGTCGGCGTTGAGAGCCGAAGTTTGATCAGCTCCATATTACTCTCTCCTGGCGTCTTATCTCCCGTTGTTGGTGCAGACAGCATCCTAGGGAGCCGGGCAAGCGTTACTCAAGCCCAGACGGGAAACCCACAAGAGACTCAATTTCAGCTTTTTTGTCAAAGCCGCAACTTCGTTACTCCGTTAAGAACCGGCAACCAGAGTTCTGTGCCTAGTGATTTACACCTGCTTCCTGTCCACCGCTGTATGTACAGCATGTCTTTACCGTGATGAGACAGTTTGTATCGCTCTGGCCACACATCAGTATTCCTGCAGGGATGATAGCTACCAGCGGAAAAAAAAAGATTACCTGCACGGGATAATATCCTGAGGATTAATTGTGCCCGCTGTGGGGTAGCAATACCCCCTAGGACACCCACAGAACGCTAATTTCCCTGGGAGCATTGAAAGCAACCTTAGTAAAGGTATTAGTGTCTAGTGCTCGAGGACATAACAGCTGAAGATTCTTGGCCAATTGGAAAGTGGCCCATCGTGCGAGCCTCCCCACCCACCCAATAGGAAACGAAGGTGTGCCAGGAAATAGACGACACCTATCATTCCCATACGGAGCTTACACAGGCTCGTTAAACCACCCGGATACTGTGTTGCTTGAAGAGGGGAGCAGATTGCTGGCTGAAAATCATAAGAAGAGCCCCAGAGTACTCCCTGAGGACTGAGCGAACAGTTTGGGCGATATATACGTGAGTGACAAACGCCTGTTATAATCTATTTGCTGGAATTTTTGTTTGTGTGCATATTCTGCTATTGTGGTGGGTGCAGGCTTAGTAACACATCGTTATGAGGATTTCCCAGTGTCTAAATGCTTCCAAGACTGTTCACTAGAACTACCTAAAAAGGGGAAAGAAAGGAGTAATTGCATATGTCTTTATCCCTGGAAACAATACACTGGACGCTATTGAGAAGGCCAGAGTGTTCAATTTGAGCTTAAAATTCTCTTTTTTCTTTTTCTTGGGACGCTACCTTGCAGAAGAAGAGAAATGTATTTATCTGTGACCGTTGTGATCTTTTATTAACCCCTTTTCATTTTTCTTCTGTTATTTGCTCATAATTATAATATTGGCACTATAATGTAACAATATTTGTGTTTAAAGAAAATGGTATAAGCACTTTACAGCGCTTTGTAGAAATAAGGGCAAGGTGTGGGAGCTCTTAGTTTAATACTGGATTTAGGCATTCTTTATTTTTGCAGAGCTCTCCATTATTTTTTAAACCTAGGTGTTACAAGGCTTAGATTATGTTAAATAGTTAACCCATTCAAGTGGTCTATACATATGCAATGTTAATGGATTTTGAATTCTATGCTTAAGAAGATCTTAATAACTTAATATTCCTTTGATACCTCTCATAATTCTTATCTAATTACGCAGAATTTGTTTGATAACTGGCTACCACGATAAAGAAAGGGAAAAGCTCTCCTTATTTAGGATAACTCTATTGTAAATTCTGTAGATTACTTTTAAGAAATTATAATATACATAGTACTGATTATTTGCACATAAATAGTCTATGTTTTTTCTTACAAAATATAATTGGGGAAATTTCCCTTTATTCCTGTTCTCTGGATATCTATCTAACTGATATTGGGCTCTGGAAAAACTTTTTCTGTCCTAGAAATCACAGGCCCTATTCACTATTATTTGATTCCTTTTTTTTCTTTTTTTTTTTTCTTTCTTTAATTAATTAGGGAGGAGTGCTACTGAGAACACTCCATTAATACACACACGAGACACATAGTGGAAGGCTAGTGTCAAAGCATATACACATAAATAAGATAGGGTGAGGAGGCTTTATTATACACACATATTTATTTTCTCCCTTTTACACGTATTTGGGTGGTATTTTTGCACGTTCACTTCGCAGGCGGCTGCCTGGCATTGTTCACAGATTAGGGGAGGTTTTCTTTTTCCACTCACATTTTGGATAGAAAGATTTATCACGCAGGGGAAGTCTAGTTCTCCCATAATGCCTGTGAAAACGAAAGACAAAAAAAGTAAAGCAGTAGATATTAGTTTAGATAGTACAATGGAGACCAGCAGGTCCCCATTTGATTCACAAGCTCTTATAACTAAAATATCAGAAGTGTTTTCACCACAATTTGAAGATATTAAAAAAGAGCTGGGCTCAATTGCTACCGAAATAGGTTCGCTGTCTGCTGAGGTAAGACAGTTCTCAGCGCGTTTAATGGAAGCAGAGACTAGGATCTCTGATATAGAAGACCAGACGAATATGCAGGCTGATACCCTACGAAAACAAGAATCCAAAATTAAAAATATGCAGTTGCGCCTGGAGGATCTAGAGGATCGCTCCAGGCGCAATAATATCAGATTAGTAGGACTTCCAGAACAGTCAGAATTCGAGGATTTAATAAAATTCACATCCACCACATTACCCCTTTCTCTTGGTATGCCATCTCACTTGTTACCACTCACAATTGAGCGTGCCCATAGATTGGGTCCCAAGGAGTCCTCTCTGGATGGAGTTGCAAAAAATAGAGTCTGTCTATTTAAACTTCTTACATTTCAAGATAAAGTCGATCTATTAAAACTATTCAAAAAATCTGATCCCCCAGTATTCGGAGGCAGCAGGATATTATTATTTCAGGACTTCTCTTTTGAAACTTCATCTAAGAGAAGACAGATGGCCCCTCACTGTACACAATTAATAAATAAAGGGCTAAAGGCTCATATGGTATATCCTGCCAGAATTATAGTTGAGGATCACTCTGGTATCAGACATGTATTTGATGATGTTACAGAAGTTAAAAAATATATTGAGAGCAGCTAATCGCAGGGAATTTCACTAGTTAGAGTTTATGGGGGGTTTTTTTCTTAATGTTGCTGAAAACTAATTATTTAACGCGATGCAAGGATAGCGAAGTTGTCTTTTCTGTTCTATATTATTTTAGGGTTGAGTTGTGTGTCGTCCTTTTGTTTATTTTTGTTTTTTGTTTTTTTTCCCTCCCTCTCCTTTTTTCTCTCTCCTCTCCCTTATCTTTTTTCTCTCCGCTGCTTCCCCTCTGCCTCATGCGCGCCCTCAGCTCGCCCCAAATCAAATGTTCCCTATTAGCTATTGAATTCTAAGCTAGATCATGGAAGGAACTAAAGTATTATCCTGGAATATAGGAGGAATATCCTCTCCAATTAAACGCAAATTGGTTATTAAGACCCTAGCAAGATATAATCCAGATGTTGTTCTCCTTCAGGAGACACACCTTAATGAGCATGAAGCGGCTAAATTGAAGATAAAATGGGTAGGGGAAGTAGTCTCTATGACTGGTCCATCTAGAAAATGTGGGGTCGCTATTCTCTTCCATAAAGAACTGGAATATAGAATAGAGAAGATAGAAATAGATCCGGCTGCAAGGTATATACTTATCCATGTTTTTATAAAAAATATTAAATTTATATTCTGTAATATATATGCTCCAAACCAATTTTCTAAAGAATTTTGGGAGAAAATAAAAATTAAATTATTTCCTCTTATCACAGAAAATTTAATTCTAGGGGGTGATTTTAATGCCATTCTGTGTCCTGTGTTAGACAGATTGTCCAATAAAAATAGATCACTATATGCAAAAAATGCAAAATACTTATCACAATTTTGTGCCAGGTTAAAACTAATAGATATTTGGCGTCTAAAAAATCCAGATAAACAAGCATTCTCTTGTGAGTCTAAAGCACATGGCACCTTCTCGAGAATTGACTTATTTTTAATTGCGGAGAATCTGTCTATTCAGAAGTTGGAGGCAGGGATTGGAGATATTATTATCTCAGATCATGCTATTATTTCTTTGACTTTTTTTCTAGGTTAAAACAACGGATTCAAACACCCAGTTTCTATTTTCCTCGACACTTGTACACTAATCCGAAATTTGTTAATTTCTTGAGATCGCGGTGGCAGCAATATTATTCCGACAATGTGAGTTATTCCAATAAACCGGAAATTTTCTGGGAAGCTTTTAAAGCAGTAATGCGGGCAGAAATACAAACATATCTCAGTATAGCTAAAAAAAAGAGTAAAGTATGGGAAATCCAAATCATTAATAAAGTCAAGAATTCATATAGTAAATATTGTTTAAGCAGCACTTCGGCAAATTGGAAAAGATACCAAGATAATAGGAAGGACAGAGATTTATTTTTAAAACAAAAACTTTTAGAAGAAGAAGCGAAAATTAATCTCCAATTTAAAGGAACCCACGGATCCTCTGCTAAATATTTGGCTAGACTCATTAAGGTTAGAAAAAAGAAAAATCTTATCTCTGTGATTCAAACTGAAAAGGGTAGATATACGGAGACCAATGGAATCATGGAGGCATTTTTTGATTATTATCAACAGCTATACTCTGGAGTTAAGATAGATAATGCCAATCAAGATCTTTTTTGGTCCATGATAAAGACACCCCAATTAAGTAGCGAGGACTTAATATTAATTAATACTCCAATATCTATCGATGAAATAAAAAGAGCCATAGATCACTTGAAGATGAATAAAGCCCCTGGACCAGACGGGTTTCCCGCAGAGTTTTATAAATGTATTGGCGAGGCTCTTCTGCCCACTTTAGAAAAGTTATTCAATTACTATTATAGTTTGGATAATGTGATTTCTAGCTACTTTTCTGCGGCTAATATTTCTCTCATCTTGAAGAAAGGTAAAAATCCCGAAAATCTGGCCTCTTATAGGCCAATTTCGGTTCTGAACACAGATTATAAGATCTTAATGGCCATTATTTCTTTAAGACTATCTGTTTGTCTAACTAAAATTATCCATCCAGATCAGACTGGATTTATGGTAGCTAGAAATCCAGTAAAAAATACCCGCAAATTGATTAACTTCCTAGATTATGCCTGGAATGTGGATAGGGAAAAGAAGACGCCTTCATGGCAAGAAACTGCAATACTCTCTCTGGACGCGGTCAAAGCCTTTGACTCGATTGTATAGGAATATCTTTTCAGAGCGATGGATCAATTTGGTTTGAAAGGGGAATTTGTCAAGTTTATTGGTAGACTATATCATAATCTGATCTCCTTTTTGCTTATTAATGGCTCTTTATCTCCTAAAATAACATTACAGAGAGGCACCAGGCAAGGGTGCCCTTTATCCCCTCTACTTTTTAATATAGCGCTGGAACCTCTTGCGATTCGATTCAGAGATGTATTGTTAGGAGTCCCATTCGGCGCACACCGTCTTAAAACGCTGCTCTATGCAGATGACGTGTTGGTTTTCCTTACCAATATCCAGCAGTCTATCCCTATGATCATACACGTGTTAGAAATTTTCAGTTCTTTCTCAGGTTATAAGATTAACCTAGAAAAGAGCGAATTAATGTGTATAAACAACCCTCAGTTAGCAGGCATTGATATCCCATTTAAAATGGTTGATGTCATTAAATATTTAGGTTTAATTCTACATAAAAATCCTAAATTTTGGTATAAAGCTAATTTTGAGCCTCTGCTCCAAAAAATTGGATCTGATTTACATCTATGGGCCGCTTTTCCATTGTCTATTACAGCCAGAGTAAATCTGATAAAATCAATTATTTTTCCACGTTTATTATACCCTCTTCAGAATCTGCCCCTATTTATATTAAATAAAGATTTAAAGCTTTTTAATGCTTTAATCTCCAAATTTATTTGGAATAATAAAAGGCCTCGAATTGCACTGGCCAGACTAATGCAAAATTACGGATCGGCGGGTTTGGCGCTTCCCAATCTTAAATTATATAATCTGGTTGTGATGGTTAAAACGGCAATAGATTGGCTAGCTGGTACTAATCTAGTCTCATCAGCAGAAATAGAAAACCATCTGATTACCCCATTTGCGTTAAAGGCTATACTACATATCGCTGCTCAGAATCTACCTCAGAATGTTAGCTGTCTCATCACTATTAGGAATATAGTATTGGCCTGGCAGAAGTTTTGTGCAATATTAAATATAGATTACTCGTTCTCTGAATGGCTTCCTATTATAAATAATCCAAATTTTTTGCCAGGCCTCTATCAAAAAGCTTTTAAAGTCTGGTCCGATAAAGGTCTACATTATGTAAAACAGTTATTTGATGAGAATGATCAATTTTTAGTAGCAGATACTATTTTTAATAAATATGATCTAGCCAGATCTAATCTATTTGCCTACTTTCAAATTCGCCATTTTGTCTTATCACAAAGTTGGTCTCTTCCTTCTCTTTCTGACTGGACGGACATTAAGCTTCATATACAAAAATTTGTGGGAGGAAATTCTTCTATATCCTTGATGTATGATATCATGTTGAATAAACAGAGTCTACTATTCAAGGACATTATTTGCAAATCCTGGTCTCCGCTAATTCCCTTGATAAACCATGATAAGATTACTCAGAGTTTTGACTCTCTATATAAGTGCAAAGTCTCGGTTTCTTGGAAGGAATCTCACATGAAGTTGGTTAATAATTTTTACCTTTCCCCGTGGAAAATTTCTAGAATCTTTCCGTCTTTGGTCAATTTATGTCCTCGTTGTTCACATGATAGAGCTGATGTACTCCATATGTTTTGGACATGCCCTATGGTAAGACAACTGTGGCTGAAGATTATCTTCTGGTTTAATAAATTATATAAAATATCATGTGCTCTATCTGCGGAGGATATTATTTTTCTATGCCCCCCACAGGAGGCTCTTAATGTGAATACTATAAATAGCCTAAATACTATTATTCTTACGGTTAGATATTGTATACTTAAAAATTGGAAAGCTAGGCGGATACCGGGATTAGCTATGGTCTTCAGATCACTACAAGATCAAATTGTTTTTGAGTCGTTTCATCTTCACGACGCATCTGAGAAAAGGATTAAGAAGTTTTTCTGGAAATGGACGCCAGTTATTTTATCTTATCCATATTCCTTGCAAAAGAGGATTCTGTCGCCTTTTCTTTCCTCACAGACCTTCGCGGAATTAACGTTATTGGATATTTTTCCACATACTTGGATTAATGGTACTATGAGAGAATCTTAGTTGGTGGCGCTATGGGGGGGCGGGATGGGGGTGAGGCGGTGGTAGAGATAGGGATTGGGAGAGAAATACCCCGGCATATTGACCCTTCCTTCTTCCCTTTCCCTTTCTTTTTTTTTTTTGTTTTTTTTTTTGTTTTGTTTTCTTTGTTTTTTGTTTTGTTTTGTTTTGTTTTTACATTTGTTGATGTATTCTGAGAAGGAAAATTTAGGAAAGTACATTAATGAAAAAAGATTATGGTTTATGATTTGAGAGACACAGGGTAGAAACACGAAACCACATTATGTCATGTTAACTATTTGATAATGATATGTCTAGGATTTAAGTTCAGAATGATCAGCTAATAATAGTCAGTTTGCTGCACATTGTTGTAATAATCTTTGTGTCTCCTTTTTCGTTACTTCATTTATACATTGATAAAGAGAGGTTTAAAATTTTTCATCTCTATGTATTAAAAAATAGAAAACAGGAGGTCTATCTATAATTGTCTTGTTATAACTGTGATGTAACAGATTTGTTTTTCGACAATTTGATTGTTATAATCTTTTTCTTTTTTCTGTTGACTTTTATATTTAACCTCAATAAAAAGGAATTAAAAAAAAAAAAAAAAAAAAAAGAACTCCACCAATAGGGTGAGTAGCAGGTATTGAAATGCTAAGAACAGTACTACTTAACACAAAGTTAACATGGGTCCTAGAGCATATGTCTTATTATTATATTTTGTTAGGGTAATCATGCAGGCCATATAGACCTCCTCAAAAGGGTGTAACAGGTATTAAAATGCTAAGAACAGTACAAATTAACACAACCTAGTTACCATGGGTCACAGACCCAGAGCAGATGTCTTATTATATTTTGTATGGGTAATCATGCAGGCCGTATAGACCTCCCACGATAAGGTGAGTAACAGGTATTAAAATGCTAAGAAGAGTAATACTTAACACAACCTAGTTACCATGGGTCCCAGACCGCATGTTTTGTTATTATATTTTGTAAGGGTAATCAGGCAGGCCATATAGACCTCCCATAACAGGTATTAAAATGCAAAGGAAATTACTACTTAACACAAACTAGTTACCATGGGTCCCAGACCGCATGTTTTGTTATTATATTTTGTAAGGGTACTCATGCAGGCCATATAGACCGCCACCGATAGGGTGAGTAACAGCTATTAAAATGCTAAGGACATTACTACTTAACACAACATAGTTAACATGGGTCCAAGACCCAGAGCAGATGTCTTATTATTATATTTTGTATGGGTAATCATCCAGGCTGTATAGACCTCCCCAAATAGGGGGAGTTACAGAGATTAAAGTGCTAAGAATGGTACTACTTAAAACACAACCTAGTTAACATGGGTCCCAGACCGCATGTCTTATTATTATATTTTTTTCAGGGTAATCAGGCAGGCCATATAGACCTCCCCCCGATAGGGGGGTAACAGGGATTAAAGTGCTAAGAAAAGTACTAATTATTAACACAAGCTAGTTACCATGGGTCCAACACTGTGTGTCTTGTTGTTATACTTTGTCAGGGTAATCATGCAGGCCATATAGACCGCCCTTGATAGGGGGAGTAACAGGGATTACAGTTCTAAGAATAGTACTACTTAAACACAACCTAGTTACCATGGGTCCAAGACCAGATGTTTTCTTATTATACTTTGTCAGGCTAATCATGCAGGCCATATAGAACTCCAACAAAAGTGTGGGTAAGAGGGATTCAAGTGATAAGAACATTTTTACTTAACACAACAAAATTACCATGGGTCCCAGAACGCGTGTCTTGTTGTTATACTTTGTCAGGGTAATCATAACCGCCATATAGACCTCCACCAATAGGGGGAGTTACAGGGCTGAAAGTGCGAAGAATAGTACTACTTAACACAACCTAGTTGGGTCCAAGACCGCATGTTTAATTATTAGACTTTATCAGGGTAATTATATATCTAAAAAATCTATCTATTTTTCTTCTGTCGATTCTATCTAACTATCAATCTATGTATATCTATCTATCCTATCGATCGATCTATCTTCTGTCCGGACTGTTTTGAGACAGCCACTTGTGTTTCTGACAAATTTGAAGTTGGAGGAAAGAACAATCATCTTCTTCCATCTCCCGGTTCCAAAAATGAAGGCCATATAGACCTCAACCGATTGGGGGAGTAACAGGTTGTAGTAAAATGTTAAGAATAGTACTACTTTACACACCACGGGTCACAGACCACATGTCTTATTGTTATACTCTGTCAGGGAAATTATATATATTTCAAATCCATTTATTTATATATCAAATCGATCGAACTAACAAACGTATCGATCAAATGTACATTGCATCTTTTGATCAATGTAATTCGCATCTATAAAATGTATATTGCATCTTTGATTCCATAACATTCGTATCTATCAAATGTATATTGCATCTATTGATCGATGTAATTCGTATCTATCAAATGTATATTGCATCTATTGAGCTATGTACAGTGTATCGATCATATGTATATTGCATCGATTGAGCTATGTAATCTATGTATCTATCTATCTATCTATCTATCAAATCTACCTATCTCGTGGTTCTGCAAGTGGACTGTTTGCGGTTGATTGCGGTGCGTTACACTTGGAGTTTGCTCTGTCACTGTGATGCGGCTGTAACCCTTACACTACCTGATAGATACGACATCATTACTGATGTTTTAAAGCACGTTATTGCAAACAATTTGGGAATGTTAGGTGATTTAGGCCCTTTATGGGTTAAAAGCAGACTCTGCATAAACTATGTAATTTTACATGGGAGTTTTGCCAGGGATCCCCCTCCAGCATGCCACAGTCCAGGTGTTAGTAACCTTGAAACAACTTTTCCATCACTATTGTGGCCAGAAAGAGTCCTTGTAGGTTTTAAAATTCGCCTGCCTATTGAATTCAATGGCGGTTTGCAGGTTTGCGAACAATATCGGAAGGTCAAGTCCGCCATTCGCGAACCGAAAATTTTAAGTTCGCGACATCACTAATGGTGAACATATATTTTCATTGCAGATGCCATGGTGCTCCTATAGGGTATTGAGACTAGAGAGGATCAGGTAGCCGCATTGAGCCCTCACCTTGGGCTCCACGTGGGTAGGAAAATTGCTGCTCACGAAGGGCTATAGTCTGTCATAGTCGTCGGAGTTGGGAGGTTTTCACCGCAGGGTATAAAGTAATTACCCGTCAAGTTTCTAGGGCTATTAAAGTCTCAATATTGGTTAAGTCCAGAAGTCTGAACGGTCGCCAAGCTTAAATTTATAGAAACTGTAGCCGTAGCTGCTGAGATGTGTGACCGTTCAGTTCAGATGTTGGTCCCGCCCCCTTTTTGTATTACTATTAATAATAAAAAATACAATGTATCATTTTATTTTATTACTAAAACTAAAAAAAAAAGTTCCAAACATCATACAAAATATGTTCTCTGTCATTGTCAGACTTCTCTTGCTATGAGCATGTATAGAGTGTTCTGTCAAAATGTATTCAGAGCATGCGCATGCGCAGAACAGCTTGGTTGTAAAATTTGATGACTTGCATATTTCGACAGAACACCAATAACATACCAATCAATGACTGTACCTTTTTGGTTGCCAGTATCACACACAAACAGTAATGATTTGACCCCTTTAAATGCTCCTTTGATGCTCTATATTTGTAATGCATGGAGGCCTAGAAGACCTTTTACATTTAGTTAACACTCACAGACTTTATAAAAGAAATGGGCATTTAATCCAGTATTTTTGTGAACATTTTACTAGACTGCCTGCTTAAATACTTCACTGTCCAGTTGAATACTGGACACATGGCAACCCTACTTTGGACCACATGCAGTGCAGTTACAAAGTAGAAAGCAGCTGACAAGGCTGGATTGGCCTACCAGGATAACAGGAGATTTCCCGGTGGGCTGCAGCAGCTAGGGCTGGAAAGCTACAATTGAAAGGGGTGATTAATGGAAGCAAATGGGTCGTAGGGTGCCTTTATAACAATAATCTGGTTCTTTAAAAAAAAAAAAAAAAACTAATATAATATAATTTTGAAAAAATTATTGGGGGAAGGAGTATCCCAGTAATTTTCTTTGAGAAAAATGGGGCTTGCACATTGTAATGACTCAACGGAAAATAGGGCTGGTCTCCAAATTTTCCAGGGCTGCTTTTTATTCCCAGTCAAGCCCTGGCAGCTGGTGATTGGTGGCAACATGTGACAACCACTTCTGATTGACTTATGAACTTTCTCCTGGATTGCAGCTCAGAGAGGGGACCTGAAACCCAATTTTGTTCTTTCATGATATAGAATGAGCATTACATTTTAAACAACTTTCCAATTTACTTATATAACCTAATTTGCTTCATTCTCTTGATATCCTTTGTTTAAAACATATCTAATTCTGCTCATTAGCTGCTGATTGGTGACTGCACATATATGCCTCGTGTGATTGGCTCACCCATGTGCACTGCTATTTCTTCAACAAAGGATGTCTAAGGAATGAAGCAAATTAGATAATAGAAGTAAATTGGAATGTTGTTTAAAATTGTATTCTCTATCGGAATCATGAAAGAAAAAAATTGGGTTTCATGTCCCTTTATGTGTTGAATTTAGTATCATAAATTACATTCTCTGATCATTTAGAGCATGTAATTCATATGTTTAAAACATTCTATTAACTTTTATCACAACTGGGTTTAGCAATGAACAGGTTAAAAGGGGTGAGGATTATATGTTATACAGTGCTCATAACAGCTGAAATTCAAACAATCTGGTTGCAATATCTGAGCCCTATTTCTTTTTATGAACAATATCCTGCACTTTTAGGGAAAGAAAACCATTATGGTAATCCTACGTAATCCTTGGTTTTTAGTGATTGTGCATAATTGGGGGCCAGGCAGGAAATTTTGGCTCCACACTGACTGACAGCTGTACATGGATTTGCAATCTTTAGGGTAAAAATCAAAGTCACAATGAAATATAAAAAAAATGCAGCTTGGCAAAGTCAGTTGTTTGCTAAAATACAATAAGGCTCATGTACAAACCCCACACATTGGGATATTATGTTCTGCTAAATCACACAAGATTTTATTTAACTTAGGAGCTGTGCACAAGTTAAATTCATAAATCCCAACAATTGCTGATCATTACTGCACCTTTAGTGAAACAATTTAGATGTAGAAAATATACATATGTATAACAGGCATTGCTAATACAGTATCTTTTAAGCCAGAAACATTGTATTTTAGAATGACATTAATGTACATAAAACTACAAAAAGCAAATTATCTAATACAGGGTTCTTCAAACTTTCCCCCCCCCCAAGACCCAGTGCCATATTACCCCATACTTTAGCGGCCCTATATTTATGATAGCTGCAATATTTGGCAAAGTTACTAAAATGTGTGTGTATTTTATTCCTGATTGTGGTTAAACTTTAAAGTGTTGTAAAAGGCAATAACACACACACTTTCTCAACAATACACACATAACACCCCCCCCCACACACACACACACACACTCATACACCAAACACAAATACCACACACACTCTCATACAACAGAAACACAGACCACAAGAACTCTTATATAACACACACACCGTGACACACACACACACCACACACACAATTTCATATAAAACACACACCACACACACACTCTTACAACACACACACAAGTTGTAACCCAGTAATGGGTCCCGACCCATGATATGAATAACCCTGATCTAATATGTTACAGCAATTTATAATTGTACTATTGTTTACATAAAACTATGGAGTCGATCACAATTCTGTAGGAAATTGTATCTAATGATTTTTCTATACTACATTGTAGTGATAAAATTAAAATAAGGAATTAGTATATAATTGTAGCATTAGCAATGCTGAGAATTTTTTTTTGTTTAACCCCTGCAAAAGGGTTAAAACCAGTTAAAGTTCTACTTGTGACCCACAGTGCGAGCGGAGACTGCCACTGATCCAATCAGCAGTGCTAGTCAATTTATAGACCCACTATAAATAAAGTCTATAAGGATTTTTATAGATAAATCATTTGATATGTTTTTTCTAAATGGTTGTAATCGACCCCTATGTAGGGTGACCATATTGTCACTTTAAAAGGGGACATATATGAAAAATACATATGTCAGGGCTCTTTTTAAGGCCTGGTTAAAGAAATGTTTTGTATAAGAACCCTGACATATGTATTTTTCATATCTGTCCCTTTTTAAAGCGACAATATGGTCACCCTACCATATGTGTTTAGTTCCTGCAAAAGTTATAAGCACATAGTTAGAGTCCGCTCCATAGCAGCAATGCACTACTGAGAGCTAGCTGATCACACCTGGTGATCCAATGACAAGAGCCAATCACCAGCTATCTCCCAGACGTGCACTGCTACTCCTAAACCTACATAGGATACCAAGAGAATAAAGTACCTTTGATAACAAAAGTTTATAATTGCATGTTGAATCAGAATCAGAATGAAAGTTTAATTTTGACATTCATCTCCTTTTATATAAGCATAGTACATTACATATTAGGAATAAAGTAATGAATTGCAAAATATCTCTATACAAATTGGACCATTTAAAATTATTTAATTGTTTATTTTTGTTAGCAGACCTTGTATAGTTATGCAGTCTAGGGACAAACCCCTTAAAAAGCATGTTTCTATATGGTTTATCTTATTTGCTGGTACAAATTAGGGCATTTGTAAATGAGTTACACCACTGATCAGGCATGTGTACTGTATGTGTGTATGTATGTGCATGTGTAGTATGCATGTTTGCGTGTGTGTGTGTGTGTGTGTATATATATATATATATATATGTGTTTGTGTATGTGTGTGTATGCATATGTTTGTGATACAGTATGCATGTGTGTATGTATACTATTTATGCATGTATATGTATGTATGCATGTGTGTCTGCATGTGTACATGTGCATGTATACATATGTGTTTGTATGTATGCATGTGTGTGTATGAATGTGTGCATGTATGTATGCATGTGTATGTGTGAGTGTCTATGTATGCATGTGTGTGTGTATGCATGTATGTGTGTGTAAGTATGTGAGTATGTATGCATGTGTGTGTATGCATGTGTACGTGTGTGTATGTTTGTGTGTATGTGTGTGTATGTATGTGTGTGCATGTGTGTATGTTTGTGTGTGTATGCGTGTATGTATGTGTGTGCATATTTGTGTGTGTATGTTTGTGTATGTTTGTGTGTGTATGTATGTGTGCATGTTTGTGTGTATGTCTGTGTATGTTTGTGTGTATGTTTGTGTGTGTATGTGTGTGTATGTTTGTGTGTGCATGTATGTGTGTGTATGTTTGTGTGTGTATGTATGTGTGTGTATGTTTGTGTATGTTTGTGTATGTTTGTGTGTGTGTGTGTATGTGTGTGTGTATGTGTGTGTGTGTATATATGTCTGTGTTTGCATGTTTGTGTATGTATGTATGTATGTGTGTATGTTTGTGTATGTGTTTGTTTATGTTTGTGTGTGTATTTTTATGTGTGTATGTGTGTGTGTGTGTGACAGTGTATGTATGTGTGTAAGTGTTTGTGTGTATGTTTGTATGTATGTATATGTGTATATGTGTGTGTTTGTGTATGTATGTGTGTGTGCAAGGGTGGTCAGGGAATTAAAAAAATAGAAAAAATGCTGCAGTTTTAAACAAATTGGGTGGGGTATCTTTTCAATGGTATGCTCTATTTTAATTATGACTAGTGCTGTTTAACTTTAATGTGAAAGTAACAGCAAGTGCCACAAAACCTAAGTATCCGTTGCTGACTGCCTGAAAGGGACAAGTCCTACAGAACAAGTTGGGTTATATAGCAAAGAATATCCTTAAAAAAAAACAAAGAAACAACACTATAATACATTTATAAAGTGTAATATATTTTAAAATGATAATGAGTCTATGATAAAAGGCTATTGAAGAAATTAAGATTTTATATTGTTTTATTTTAATATTTTTAAATATTTTATATAAAATAAAACCATGTTTTGAGTATTTTGTCATGTAAAGTTATGAAAGTGCTACATTTTCTTTGGTTAGAGTAAGTTTGCCACATAAAAGCAGCTAATTTTCATCTCACAAAAGATTCCAAATTCCAAATGTAATAGGCGGAACTCATTGTACTGTAGGGGCTAGCAGCAAAAATAGGCTTTCCCATAAAAGGGATTATACCGCTCTCCCCCCCCCCCCCCAGCAATCTGTGGGTTAACTGCTCCTATTCATTAGAGCACTTTTATCTCAGCAGTGTGCCACTGAAATCTATCAAGATCACAAATTATTCAGTGTCTACTGAAAGTTGTTAATCACATGACCAATTATTAACAGATCAGAGGTAATTTGACCCTAATCTGTCCGCTTCTCTTTTTCATGTGATAGATTAATAGCTAAAGCATCCTCTATTAGGTGTGAAGCATTCCCATTTTTAGGAAACAATTTCAGGATTAGACCCCCATGAATGTGACATATTGGTCAGAAAACAAAAACTTTTAAAATGTGCTCTTTAAACTGAACATTTTATTTATTAGACTCACAAAGAGATGCATACATTGAAACCAGAATAATTCCTGAGTAATCAAGAAATTTGAATGGATGAAATACTTGTTTAAGATTTTAAACTCATATTTTAGATTGCACATTTTATAATCTACAGCTTCATCAGAGACATTTTAAGGAAAAATGTATATGATCTAATATGCTTTGCAACTCCTGGGTGGGACTTTAACTATGTGTTTAACTTCTGGTTTCTAGGTTCCAGTAACATAATCACAGAAATACTGGGCACTTAAATGTTTAGTTTTTAACATCCTTGGGTGTTCCTTTAACACAAGTTACAAATATCTGCAGAAAAACAATTTATATGGACCGCAAGGTGTCAGCAGTATTAAACTTTTAACGCCGTTAGGACATTGTATTCCATTCGAATTTTGCTGGACTTTAGCGCCGAAGGACGGAATACAACATCCTTACTGCTTGGCTTTCCAGAAGCCACTGGCGCTTCCCTGATGGGATCGTGGTCTGGAGGGCGTGTCTAGCATTATAGGGACGCTCCCCTGATGCAATCCGATCATTGAAATCTTGTGATCACGTGCACGATCACGAGATTTCAATTTGTTTACATTGGAACAGTTGTTCTGATGTAGACATGTAAACCCCAGCACGAAAGGGTTAAATTAACCCTTCTTTCATTGGTAAGTAGTTATATCTTATAAATTAAAGGGATAGAAAGGTCTGAGTTGAAATGTACATGGGTGCATTTAAATTTTAAATATATGCATTTTTTGCAATATACTTCAAATAGCAAAAATGCTTTTACTAAAAGTGATAACTGTTTTTCAGAGGCATATGCACATATGCTGTGAGGGCCCGGGCATCAGCATTCAAGCTTAGAGAGCTGGCTGTGATGTGTATTGTGCTTGTAAAGATTTCATTTGTGTCATACAAGCCACTGCTGACTCTCTAACAAAATGTGATTGGTATTTGAATACTGGTGCACGGGCACTCACTGCATATGTGTGTATGCCACTAAAAAAGTATTTTTGCTAATGTAAATATATTGCAAAAATGCTTTTTTCAAGATTTAAATGTGCACTGAATGAAACCGGGAGGGTAAAAGGCGGACCCTAATCTGAGGGCACCACAGCCTGCAAAACCTTTCTCCCAAAAACAGCTTCCGCAGAAGCAAAAACGTCAAATTTGAAAAACTTTGTAAAACTGTGTAAGGAGGACCAGGTAGCCGCCTTACAAATTTGCTCCCTAGAGGCCCAAGATGAAGCCTCAGCTCTAGTTGAATGAGCCATGCCACACCCAGTCACATGGAATGCCTGGCAGGACGCCCCTGCACTAGGGGAAAACGCACCAAAAAATGG
Source organism: Bombina bombina (assembly GCF_027579735.1). Classification (NCBI taxonomy): domain Eukaryota; kingdom Metazoa; phylum Chordata; class Amphibia; order Anura; family Bombinatoridae; genus Bombina; species Bombina bombina. The sequence continues at coordinate 298,802,082 of NC_069505.1, read as the reverse complement.
CCGCGCAAAGATTCCGCAAGTAACCTGAAAGTTCCACACATTGCCAGAGCCTCATCTCGCACATAACACAGCAATGACACAATAAGCAATATCATGTATAACCCCCCCATTAAATAATCCCCCTTCCAGGAATATTAACCCTTGATTCTGTAAAGATAAAAAGGCGCCACACTGTGACCCTGTCTTCTATGTTATCGTTATTAATAAAAAATGAAACAATCTTACCAGAATCTACACCATGGAACAGGAACACGGCCCTTCAAGTGTGACACTTTAGTAGCCTCGCTCCTGACATGGACTTGAGTGAAGAAAGCAGGCAGTGAAACTCGTCAACGCTGATTGCTTATGGAGCTGTTAATATGAGTCTGGATGCTTTCACAGAAAGCCTCTCCCTGCATCTCCGGACTCTAACTTACGCCTAGGCTCTCACTGAGAGACTGACAGGACTACTTAAAACTCCAGTCCCACTGCAAAGAGTACTTCCTTCCATAAGAGACTACTCCGAAACTCCGGCAAAGAATGACTGGGGGATGAGGGGAGTGGGGGAGGTATTTAAGTCTTTGGCTGGGGTGCCTTTGCCTCCTCCTGGTGGCCAGGTTCTTAATTCCCAATAGTAATGAATGAAGCCGTGGACTCTCCTCCCTTTTAGATGGAAATGCTTTTTTTTAAGATTTAAATGCACCCATGCACATTTCAACGTTAACCTTATCCTTTTTTTAATTTCATTTTGTCTCTATTATTGTAACTTGACTCTGCAGATTTTGGGTTTTCAAATTACCCTGGGTTTCTATAAAGTATCAGCTACAGAGCAGTAAAGCACTATTTGTAGCTAGCTGGTGATTGGTAGGTACACATATATGGCTCTTTTCATTGGCTCTCCAGGGGTGCAATCACATATTTTGCATAATTTTCAGCGCAACTTCTGAAACCCACGTCACCCGTAAGTTTACCTCGCACATCGGGTGAACCACATAACACGCACCATCATATGACTGACATACCGACGTAAGTATGCAAAACTGGCGATGTTCAGAAATGTGCACAACTACATATTTCTGGCGTTGCCAGTACTTTACGCCAGTATATTGCACACGTAATTGGAGATCTAAGAGTAGGAGTATTTGTGTTGACTTCACACGTGAAAATAAAACTGTGCCTTTCCAAATGATACCTCTCACATCTCAGAAACAGCAAGGGAAAGATGGTGGGTAATCAGGGTGTGCATTGTCTGTCAGGTGTTTTAAGGCAGCAGATGTGAGGTTGTGCTGTTTGTGATTGGTTTGATACACTTGCAGAGGGCAGATACTGGTTTGATTTATAAAGTGGCCATGAAAGGGTTAAATGTTTGATATGTGAAATGTATGTGAGTGCACATGCGTTAGGTGTTTGTTCAGCCTTCCAGGGACATACACTGCTTTTTTTACTGTTTGCAAGGGTTGCTGCACCTGCCTATTTGTGGCAAACTGAAAATGGAGTAAAATATATCCATTCTGCACGCGTAAGTCCATGTGCTGCCTTTGTGATACCGACTGCCGACGCCAGTTCTATGTTAATCTATGAGAGTAAAAAATGTGCACACCTTGAAAAATCAATGCGTATAACATGTCTGCTGCCCCAGGTTTGTGATCGCGCAATTTGAGAAAAAAATGGCAACGCGGTTTTTGGCGCATGTCACCAAGTATGTGATCGAGGTCCTGCTGTGTTAATCTAGCATTGCTGCTCTGGATCTGGCTTTGGTTAAGGTAAAGCTGTTTATATTTAGTTTTTGAAGCAAAAATTAAAGTATATCTTTGTACTCAACTCACCCACAGAATACAGAAGCTCTCACAGTCTGATAGTAACTCAGTGTTTTAATGTGTGAGCTTTTCTTCTTTTTCTGGTGACATATTCACGAAAAAGTTTAAACAAACACATTTTACTGTTGATAGTTAAACAATGAAACACTTATAAAAACACTTTTAACATACCAAGCAGGGCCGCACAATCACTACTTTAGAAACATGTTTGATAAACTTTAAAATTATATGTTTTAAGATTTACAAAAAGTATCTTTTGATTCATGGAAGGGTTAATTATACATCTTTCACTAACTTTACTAGGACAGTATTTAAAACCCCAGTTAAAGTGATAGTAAATCCAAGTGTTTAAAAAAACGCTAGGATTTACTATCACTAAAAATCAAGGGGAGTTTCCTCCATCAACTGGGTTAAAAAGGGTGCTAAACTCACTCTTTTTGTGCTGTTGCACAGCGCTAAATTCAGTGGCTCCGGCCGCCCACGACACATAGGTCTCCTTCAATGAGGTGACATTTGCTCCGCTGAACCAATAGTCGTGCGTGTCAACTGACAGGTTTCTGTATGCATGCACCGCTATTGGTTCAGAGGTGCAACAGGCACCTCATTAGTAGAAGATCGAAGTGCCGTGGGCGGCTGAAGCCACAGAATTTATCGCTGTACAACGTCACAGAAAGGGTGAGTTTAGCACCCTTTTTAAGCCAGTTGATGAATGAAACTCCCTTGATTTTTAGTGATGGTAAATCCTAGCATTTGTTAAATGCTTGGATTTACCATCACTTTAATAATCATTCAGTTCCAAGATGAATCGATGATGGTTAATAACTTAATAGCATCACATTAAAGGGATATAGTAAACTAGATTTTTCTTTGCATGAATGTTTTGTAGATGATCCATTTATATCACCTATATGGGAGGGGTTTTTGTAACAATGTATAGTTTTGCTTAATTTTTAATAACATTGTGCAGATGATTTAGCTATTGGCTGCACACTCTTGTGACCTTTTTATAACTGTCCCTAATTGGCCACAGCAGTGAAGTTAACTTAAGTTACAACATGGCAGCTCCCATTGTTTTATAGACACTAAGGGGCCTATCTATCAAGCTCCGAATGGAGCTTGATGCCCCGTGTTTCTGGCGAGCCTGCAGGCTCGCCAGAAACAGCAGTTATGAAGCAGCGGTCACAAAGACTGTCACGTATGCGTGTATACATGCATGTTTGTATGCATGCATGAATATGTGTATGCATGTATATATGTGCGCATGTATGCAAGTATGTGTGTGTATGCATGTATGTATGAGTGCATCTTTGTATGTGTTTATGTATGTGTGTATGTATGTGTGCATCATTGTATGTGTTTATGCATGTATGTATGTGTGCATCATTGTATATGTTTATGCATGTATGTATGTGTGCATCATTGTATGTGTTTATGCATGTATGTATGTGTGCATCATTGTATGTGTTTATGCATGTATGTATGTGTGCATCATTGTATGTGTTTATGCATGTATGTATGTGTGCATCATTGTATGTGTTTATGCATGTATGTATGTGTGCATCATTGTATGTGTTTATGCATGTATGATAGCTTTTAAAATAAACTGGAATGGTTATGAAAATTTAAGGGACTAAGAAGTAAAACAAACTCATTATTTAAACAGAAAATATAAGAACAAAAAAAATATGTTTCTGTTTATCAAATGTACCTCTTTCTATTGTCATCCTTTGTTTAGGCATAGCTCCTTTCCATAGACCATACTGAGTGAGCTAGACTCTGGAGCACAGACTTGATATACATATAGTGCTCAGGACACATGAAACATTCCATAACAGCATACTGAGGTAGGCTCTGGAGAGTACAATAAAGGATAATAAAAGCAAACTGGAATTGTTATATCTGAATTATAAATGCTTAAAGGGACATTAAACACTAAATAAATGCTAAAATGAATGATGCAGTAAAAAAAAAGATTAGTCTGAGAATAACAAGTAGATGTATTTTTAAAGTATCATTAGCTGTTTACATTTATTTTGTCAATATTTAAAGTTTTAGTGTCTATAAAACAATGGTAGCTGCCATGTTGTAACTTAGGTTACCTTCTCTGCTGTGGCCAATTAGGGACAGTTATAAATAGGTCACTACAGTGTGCAGTCGATGGCTGTGTGACATATATTGTGTTCTGCACTTCCATTTCTAACAGGAACTGAAAAGTGCACAATTTCAGAATGGATTACAGGAAAAGGGGACAAAATAACTATTGAAAGTATATTGCAGATTTTTTTTTATATATGTATACAATTTTTCATTTTATATTAACATCTCAAAGTTTTTAATGTGTCTTTAATTTTGTCTTCCATGTCAGTTCATGGAAATCTCAACATCTCCGTCTATAAAACTCAGAAACGGGCGCACCTTTGCAGCCAATCACAAGCCTCTAAAACTATGAAGAGACTTAGCTACTGAGCTTGTCATTCACCATATCCCCTCTTAAACCCAGGTCACACCTTAAACTAATTTGCCTCATGCCTGGAATTTGGATGACTGAAGAACAACATCAAGGTCTTATTAAATCCTAAAACCGTTAACTCCTAAATCAATCCTTCTGTCAGCATAACAAACTGAAATGCAGGCACTGGGTATGTTCATAAACTACTGTAATAAAAAACAGCCGTAGGGCATAAATCAGGCCGTAAGTCAATGCAAGAAATTCTAATGTGATGCATGGCCGAGCTAGCATCATTTGTAAAGTCATTTATGTTGTATTTTTTTTTTTAAACCAGTCTTGTAAAACAATATAGTTTAGTAATATCAATTCGTAAAGTTTTCATAAAGTGCTTGCAAATAAAGATTACATTTCATTGTAATTACAAGTGAATATTCTGAAAATCATATTTTAGTAGAGCTGTATTTGTAAACTTTTTATTAGACCACAAATTGGCTATCAGTATGGCAGGGTGCGCTATCACTATAGCAGGGTGCGCTATCAGTATGGCAGGGTGCGCTATCAGTATGGCAGGGTGCGCTATCACTATGGCAGGGTGCGCTATCAGTATGGCAGGGTGCGCTATCAGTATGGCAGGGTGCGCTATCAGTATGGCAGGGTGCGCTATCAGTATGGCAGGGTGCGCTATCAGTATGGCAGGGTGCGCTATCACTATGGCAGGGAGCGCTATCAGTATGGCAGGGTGCGCTATCACTATGGCAGGGAGCGCTATCAGTATGGCAGGGTGCGCTATCAGTATGGCAGGGTGCGCTATCAGTATGGCAGGGTGCGCTATCACTATGGCAGGGAGCGCTATCAGTATGGCAGGGTGCGCTATCACTATGGCAGGGAGCGCTATCAGTATGGCAGGGTGCGCTATCACTATGGCAGGGAGCGCTATCAGTATGGCAGGGTGCGCTATCACTATGGCAGGGTGCGCTATCAGTATGGCAGGGTGCACTATCACTATGGCAGGGAGCGCTATCAGTATGGCAGGGTGCGCTATCACTATGGCAGGGTGCGCTATCAGTATGGCAGGGTGCACTATATATCAGTATGGCAGGGAGCGCTATCAGTATGGCAGGGTGCGCTATCAGTATGGCAGGGTGCGCTATCAGTATGGCAGGGTGCACTATATATCAGTATGGCAGGGTGCGCTATCAGTATGGCAGGGTGCGCTATCAGTATGGCAGGGTGCGCTATCAGTATGGCAGGGTGCACTATATATCAGTATGGCAGGGTGCGCTATATATCAGTATGGCAGGGTGCGCTATCACTATGGCAGGGAGCACTTTCAGTATGGCAGGGATTTCTGCTTAAGAACCTTGTCGACTCACTCATATGTATTATTACTTATATATAAAAAAAAGCATAAAATACATTTCAAGTTAACACATAAGGTTTGTATAATCGTTCCCAGACATCCCATATTTTACAGGACTGTCCCAGCTTTGTCTTTATCTCTCCTTGGTATTTTGAAATATTGGGATATATGTAATATGAATTATAGTATATGTTTTATATAATATCATAAACTAGCAGTGTTTTAAAAATATGATCAGGCCACTAACATACGTAAGATAAAAAGTGTATGCGTAGTATGATTTCAACATTTGTACACATAAGCCAATAATTATTAGTGGGAGGTAACTATCAACCTGTGATGTTGTGGTAGTGCACAGCTGATATTGCTGTGTTAGTTTCAGTTTAAAGGGACATATATATTCAATTTTTATTTATTCTCTTGGTATCTTTATATGAAAAGCAGGGATGTATGCTTAGGAGCCCATTTCTGGAGCATTATATGGCAGCAGTTTTGCAGGAATGTTTTCCATTTGCTAGAGCACTATCTGGCAGCATTATTTCTGCCATGTGAGAATATCATGGGAACAAAGCAAATTTGATCTTAGACATAAATTGGAAACTTTGTTTAAAATGCTCTGTCTGAATCATAAAAGAACATTTTTGAATTTTATATCCCTTTAATTTAAACAGCTTACACCTCATATTATTTAAAAAAAAAAAAAAAGATCCATCTAATTATTTTAATACAATATATTTTTAAAGGTATATAAAGGTTAAACATGAAATGTGCATGAGATCACTTCATTTTTAAAGGGATAGGAAGCCAATTTTTATTCTTCATAATTTAGGTAGAACATACAGTTTTAAACATCTTTCCAATTTACTTCTATTATCAAATTTGCTTCATTCTCTTGTTATCCTTTGCTGAAGCAGCAACAGTGCACTACTGGCAGCTAGCTGAACACATCTAGTTAGCCAATCATAAGAGACAAATGTGTGCAGGCACCAATCAGCAACTAGCTCCCACTAGTGTAGGATATGTATGTATTCTTTTTCAACAAGGGATACCAAGAGAACGAAGCACATTTGAAATAGAAGTGAATTTAAAAATGTCTTAAAATAACATGCTCTATATCTGAATCATGAAAGTTTAATTTTGACTTCCCTATCCCTTTAAAGGGACAGTCTACCATAGAATTGTTATTGTTTTAAAAGATAGATAATCCCTGTATTACCCATTCCCCAGTTTTGCATAACCAACAGTTATATTAATGTACTTTTTACCTCTGTGATTACCTTGTATCTAGGAACCTTCTTCCAGCCCCCTGATCACATGACTGTGACTGTTTATTATCTATTGTCTTAAATTTCGCATTGTTTTGTGCTAGATCTTAAATAACTCCCTGTGCCTGAACACAGTGTTATCTATATGGCCCACGTGTACTTTCTGTCTCTTTGTGTTGAAAAGAGATTTAAAAAGCACGTGATAAGAGGCAGCCCTCAAAGGCTTAGAAATTAGCATATGAGCCGACCTATGTTTAATTTAAACTAAGAATACCAAGAGAACAAAGCAAATTTGATGATAAAAGTAAATTGGAGAGTTGATTAAAATTAAAAGTCCTATCTGAATAATGAAAGTTTAATTTATACTATACTGTCCCTTTAAATAGAAGCATTTTTTATATACTTTTTTTTTTAAAAAAGAACAGCAGCTTAAAAATAAGAAAAAAAGCCTAGTGTGCATTTGTTAAAAACTTCTCTCCCTGTGTAAGCAAAATTGTTAAACACAAGAAGCATTTAGTTGAGTAAACAAAGACTTTCTCCGTGCTATGCACTTTCGCTGCCTTTGGAAATATACAATTCCTACAAAAACACACTAAGTACCAGCAGAATACACAGCTTTCTGTGTAGGTTAAACAGCATCACAAGACTGACATAACGGCCACAAACCAAATACATTTTTTTTTTACCTCTTGCTCTTAACTGGATATTTTTTTCCTGAAGAGAAATTCAGGAATGCAGAGAGCTTTCTGTACAAGGAAGGCGCATTTTGAGGCCAGAAAATCACTGTAAATTAATAAAATAAACTTCATAACATTTTTTGTTAAGGGCTAAGTTTATCCTTGATTTTAATGCAATGGGACACTAAGGAGTTGGGTCAGTTATCGGTTAGATTTTCCTAAGGGAACACGTGGAACTGAATATAAAATTGCCCGGTTTTGAATATGTTTGACCTTCTGAACATGTGAAAGATTTTCGGAGCCCTATTCTGGAATGTTGATCTATAACAGCATTTCTAGGTGCATATGAATTTTGATTTCTGATTTCTGTAGATTGTACAACCTCAAAAGGTTAATTATACCTACTATGAAATGCAAACTGAGCCTGATTAAACACTAGGTAACCTGGAACCTTAAGGGGCCCAAATATCAACAGGAATATCATGTGCATTGTATTCATGTTACCTCATTTGCCAGATCACTCCAGGTTCTTAAAAGGGAAGGCAATTTTTTCCGCTGTCTTGCAATAAACTAACATACTGAGTGATTGTGAAAATGTTTTGGAATGCATTATCATATGTTTTTTTACAATTATTTATCAACAGCCAAATGCAGTCCTCTGCTTCCCTTATTTTTAGAGGAGCCGAATAAGACATGGCTAGCTAAGTCATTATGTGAGCAAACTATTTACTGTTTTGCATTGGCAATTAGTGACAGGTATGTGGCAGAGTTAGGCTTTGTGCAGCCTACCTTGGGCTAAACTTGACTTTTTAACAATGCATAAAATGTTTCCTTATTGCAAGTGAAACATTATTTCAATATACATTCATTATTGATTTTGCAGCCTTTTGTTGCGAAATACATCTAAATAATGTTTGTTTCATTTTCTCCCAGGGAGGCTTGGGTTAATACTTTCAGGCAATTTATGTGAGCTTTTGTTTACTTTTACTTCCTTCCCTAAGCTTCTATGGTGTCATATGCTTTTTAAAGGTGCATCAACAATCAACAAAGCATTCTTTGCAAAAGTAATCATATTGAATCAGTGCTAAAATACCTTAGGGGGATTAAAGAGGGCAGGCTACCCTAGTCTGCACATGTGCAGAAAGAGTTTGCGTTATATCTTAATATTAGTTTTGTGATTGGTTAGCAGGGGTTCTTTTGTTCTGGGAGACAGGGAGATCAGTGAAAAGAATAAACATAAAACAATATACTCATTTGACAAAATAAGGCTGCAATTTTCATTGCAAAACTATTTATATACATAAAGGTTTATAATCATGTAGTTTACAATTTGTGTTTAGTGTCCCTTTAACTGGAAAACTTTTCAGACTTAAATCACAGTTATTTTTTACTACATATAACACATTTTATATTACCGTCCCTTTAAAGCAGAATATTGTTTATTAACTAAGAAAGAATGTGCAGCACAAAATATATTGCAAAAAGTGGATGTTTAATCCGGCAGTCTCTTGACAAAATACAACAATACACACAGGTATGGAGTTGAGAAAGGGGGCGTGTCCTTATGCTTTTCATGCCGCAAGGCGTTTCGTGCCTTGTGGCATGAAACGCGTAAGGACACACCCCCTTTCTCACCTCCATACCTGTGTGTATTGTTGTATTTTGTCAAGAGACTGCCGGATTAAACATCCACTTTTTGCAATATATTTTGTGCTGCTCATTCTTTCTTTGCAACATATTTGGGACTGCTTGGTCCTTATTTTTTAGCCTGCACCTTTCTGCTCACCCGAAGTTCTCTAGCACAACGCTGATAGTTTGCAGCACTGGAAGCTCTTTGCCCGGCGTCTGGAGGATCAACCTGGCCGGTCTGCCTGAAGCTACGCCTCCCACTTCTATTGTTTATTAACTCTCTGCATGTCACATTGCTGAATTCTAGCTGACCCCAATCCAGTATATTTCCAAGCATCCTGACACATATATTTAGCGTGGGTGATAGATACCATATATGTCAAGGCAAATCTATCTATTAGTCATTGTACATTGTGTTGCTTAGAAATATACATGGCAGCATTGTTATAAGATATTAGGGGAACAGATTAGATTGCATTTCTTCATACAGTTTGGAATCTTGCAAAGGTTTTTATATAGCCGTAGTCTAACGCTGGTATACATTAATTGCACTACTAAAAAGAATCACTTGATTAAAGGGTAAATGATTTAAAGGGATGTCACACTCATTCCCTATAACATTTAAAACAAGAAATTTGTGTGTGCCAGGGAGAAGGCCAAACCTTTATCTATTAGTGCTGCAAAAGGGAGGACACTGGCATGCTATGAAATCAAATCACTTTTATTGAAAACTTATACTAAAAGCATTGAGTATATATTAGACAATACTTAGCTTTAAGGGAGTGATTAAGGGCTAGATTTATGAAGCCCCTACGGCAGCCATACGGCAGCAAGTTCTCACTAGAACTTGCTCGCCGTGATTTATAAAGCAGCGGTCACAAGACCGCTGCTTCCCTAAGCTGTTCGCCACCTCTAAACTGGCGAAATGCAATCTCCTCAGTCGAGTCCGACCGAGGAGATTGACAGCTCCTGCCAGCACGTGATTGGCTGTACGCGGGCAGGGGGCGGGATTGCACGCGAGCGCAAAATTGCTCTCGTGTGCAATGCCAAATACCTGCGTGTAATTTCGCCCCGCCACAGGTGAGCTGAGGCGTACAGGGGTGCATATACGCGCCCCTGTACGCCTCAGCTATAATAAATCTAGCACTAACTGTTAAGTTGGCATAGACTGGCAAGTAGCTAATCACACACAGTTTGAACCTAATCTCATCAGGTGACAAAGGGCTCGATTTATCATATGTCTGTCTGACATGATCCTCTCAGCGGATCATGTCCGACAGACATCGCTAAATGCCGACAGCATACACCCCAAATTCGGCCCCAAAGACTTTAAGGAAGATGTTTCAGGAAAGTCTCAACAGGAACAGTGCACAAGCATTTGCTTTTAAGTGTTTATGTTTCTTTTTTGTCTCCTGTGTTGCCTAGAAGCAGTTCTGCAAACAAATCTTTCAGGATACCAATTTGTTTCAGTTTGTCTGAATTTAGTTAAAGTCCCTGTTCAATTTCAGCTGCATTAAGGTTTACAGAGTCTTGCACACAACCCCTCATCATATAGACTCCTGTAGTCTCAGTTTCCATCTGTTTCAGTCTAGTTTCTGTTATGGGGAACTGTAAAAAATTATACTTTTTCAACAAGCAGTGATGCCCCCTTAAACATTGTCTAACAAACATGTTAGTCATAATAAGGACTGGTTCCCATGCTACAGTTGTATTAAAACGTATTGCACTAAATATCTTTCAAGGCCAAAGTAGAAAAGGTAAACAAACCTCTCGCTAGAGTTAGCCATTTTTAATATATTTTAATACTTTAAAGGGACAGTAAACCCCTTGAGATTTTTTTATATAAATTGTTAAGTTATGCATAATGAAACAATATGTTTAAGGGATAGATAAATGAGCCCTGCACTTATCGAGCAATTAAAGTGTAGCATTTTGTAGGGTCAAGTGTCTGACCCTAGAGGATACACACTAGCCTTTCTTGAGGTAGTGGAATACAGTAATCAGTTATATTATAGGAAAATCAGACAAACTAAAGGGCCACTAAACGCATTAGAATAGCACAATCAATAGATGCTAAATAAACATACTATGCAAAAGCACTTCGTTTTAATTTCAAATGAGTAGTAGATGTTGTTCTGAAAAAGATCAAAGTTAGTTAAATTTTCCTTCCTAATGCATCATGTGACAGCCATCAGCCAATCATAAAATGCTTATATGTGTATATATGGAAGAGAATTGGAAAGTTTTTAAAAATTGTGTTATCTAACTAAATTATGAAAGTTTCATTTTGACTTGAGTTTTATGAATGCTGTAAGGGATACAAACTTTTCATTAATCCATGCACAAATAATTAATCAAACAGTTAAAGGGACAGTAGTAGACACTGTTGGGTCTATTTATCAAGCTCAGAACGGAGCTTGATGACCCATGTTTCTGCCGATCCTTCAGGCTCGCTAGAAACACAAGTTATGAAGCAGCGGTCTAAAGACCGCTGCTCCATAACCGTTTGCCTGCTCTGAGGCGGCGGAAAGAAATCAACCCGATCGAATACGATTGGGTTGATTGACACCCATTGCTAGTCTGCAGGGGGCGGTATTGCACCAGCAGTTCACAAGAACTGCTGGTGCAATGATAAATGCCGACAGTGTATGCTGTCGGCATTTATCGATGTGCGGCGGACATGGTTCGCTACAGCGGATCATGTCCGTCCACACAATGATAAATGGGGGCCTGTGTATTTACAAGACATTTCTATTTTGTTGCTATAGAATAACATATGAGGCAAGTCTTAAGGATAGATTACAAGTAAGGCGCAAATCGTTTTGCGCTAGTGTTAACGTAATCGTGTTTTTGTGAGCCATTGTCATTGCGCTAGTTTAGCGAAATCGTGATTGCACTAGCGCAATCGCCCTTTACACTTCAATCCTTACCACGATCTCAGAGCTGTGGTTAACTGTTTTCAGAAACGTTGCACAAAACACTTCTAAAATACATTACAAAGTACAGTTACACTCATATTAACACTGTCTAATAAAAAATAAATAAAAAAAATATTGCACAAATCAGTTATTAGGGCTCAAAGATTGGAAATCTCGGGTGTTAGAAAAAAGGCAGCAAATAGCTTTAACATTGAGACACATACATATACATTGCTAAAGATGTATTTGTGTGTGTGTGTATATATATATATATATTTATGTGTGTTTGTATATGTATATTACGGCAATCTGCCGAAACGCGTAAGCCTGTGTGCTGCGCTCTCCCCTAACATTTGTGGCATGCTGTCACTGTTCTTTGTTATGCTATTTTAAACCTTTTTTGAATAAAGTACCAAGTTTCTACAAGGAGTGTGGTATTGTATCTCTCTTTTTTTCTGTTTGTATATGTGTACATATATATTAATGTATTGTATTTATACTGTCTATATGTATTTACAGTCATATATACACATATAAAAACATTAACATATATGTAAACATATATAGACATATATAAGTGCATTATTTATATCCCTTTGCCATAAGTAGACGAAAACATCTTTATGCAATTTTCATATTTAATAAAGATTTTAACTATGTATTTACTGTAAATATTTCACATTTTCTAAAGCGAATATGCTTTGTCGCTTGCGCAATGGGTGTTTTTTTTTTTTTTTTCAACAATTTTTTTTCCTTTGACTTCTATGGGGAATGCAAAAAGGTGATGAAATTTGCACGATCTCGGGTATAAAGTTTTTTACCCTTTTTTTTTTCCCCTCCATTGATTTGTATGGGGGAATACATGCACACACACTCAAAAACTTAAAGGGACACTGAACCCAAATGTTTTCTTTCGTAATTCAGATACAGCGAGCAATTTTAAGCAACTAATTTACTCCTATTATCATTTTTTTCTTTCTCTTGCTATCTTTATTTGAAAAAGAAGGCATCTAAGCTATATTTTGGTTCAGTACACTGGACAGCACTTGTTTATTGATGGGTGAATTTATCCAGCAATCAGCAAGAACAATCCAGGTTGTTCACCAAAAATGGGCCGGCATCTAAACTTACATTCTTGCTTTTCAAATAAAGATGAATGAAGACAAAAAGAATGAAGACAATTTGATAATAGGAGTAAATTAGAAAGTTGCTTAAAATTGCATGCTCTATCTGAATCACGGAAAAAAAAAATTGGGGTTCAGTGTCCCTTTAAGTTTAGGTTTTTCGTGCTATTCGGATGCTATTCTAGCACAAAATACGTTTTTGGAACTTGTAATACGAACGCTACCTGACAAGCGCAAAAATAAAAAACCTAGCAGAGTTTTCCCGATAGCGAAAAAGTATAATACAGCGCAACTTGTAATCTAGCCCTTAATGTCTTAAAAACAAATGAAACTGCTTTTTACCTCAATTATTTTTCAATACTCAACCTCCACCCCCTATTTGCCTTATTTAGAGGACCCAATCTGCTGTTTAGTACATAGACAACAAGGCTATTCACTGTCATAAAGTTAGCATACAATGTATTGTTTTGTAGTTGCTGTATAAGAAAGCCAATTAGGGAAGATGTGTAGCAGTGTTGGCCTTGATAAGTCAGCAGGGTGCATTTCAAGTTTTGAAAATTACAAATTCCTCAATTTTCAGAGTTAAATTACATGACAAGAGGGCACAATAATTTCAAGTACATTGCCAAGTTGTTTCTTTACTTAAAACTAAACATTCTCAAGTTGTTTATTGTCCCTTTAAGGGGAAACCAATTTAACCGAACACTGTCCCTTTAAGGGTCATTAAAGGAACAGTAAATACAGTAGAATTGCATATTCAACAAATGCATAATGTAAAATATAATGCAATAGCATGTCAGCCTTCAGCCAATCAAAACAATGCATATACGTATACCTTGTGCACTATTGCTCATGCTCAGTAGGAGCTGGTGCCTCAGAAAGTGTGCATATAAATAGACTGTAAAATGTGACAATAGATATAAATTGGAAAGTAATTTGTTTTTTTAAATTGCATGCTGTATCTAAATCATGAAAGTTTAAAGGGACATAAAACAGAATAGACTAAGATAAGTTTCTAAATATATAATGCAGCCAAAGCATTCCTGCAAAACGGTTTCTGTTTTAACCCCCATTGACTACTTTAATTCAGGCATAGTTTTGTTTGCAGCCAGCTCCCTCTGGGCGTTTACATATATGGAAGGTGCTATCCAGACCATAGCTTCTGCAGAAAGCACTTGTGCACATGCACAGTAGATCCAGAGTCACATGGCACCTGACTAAAGCAGTGCACAGTATAATGCTGAAGCTTTCACAAAAAATGTGACATTATCCCCATGGAAACAAGCTAGCCTCTTGGCAACAAACAAAAGCAGTACCTGCTGTTCTTTCTTAATTCCACCTTGCTTGCATAAGTAATTATACTCACATCATCACATGCATACTTTGTTATATGATACCACAAGGTTTGGAATAGGACACTGATAAGGGGGGGGTGGAGCAGGCTACACTTGGAAACACTAACGTGTAAGTAATTTTGCAGATTTGTGGAAATTTTATTAAATGTTTCATGGCACTTTAAATTTATCTTTGGTATCCCTTTAAATTACTGTATATACAGTAAAAAAAAATTAAAAGGACCACAGAACAATCCCAAACCAGGAACATTCTGCAGTTCCCAAGTCATTTTGTCATTGTACAACAGAGTAGATAAACTAACTCTCTGCTGACATATGTTTTCATTCTTTTACTGAAGAATCTGAAGTCTAAAAATTGTATACATTATCCTTCAGTACAAAAGTTCTCTAAAAGTGATTATTCTCTACTTTTTTACTTATAGTTTCAAAAGTCTTGTTTCCCCACCTCTACATACAGCATTGCAATCATTGCAAGTGAGCTTGCCCTCTGGACACAAGTTGCTAAACAGTGCTGCATAATTACATATAAGTTTTCTAGATATCAGATTACTATATTTCCATATTACACATAGACAAACTTTTGTAATCTTGATATACTTCATACATGTATAAACACACAGTAGACTTTTTTCTTCTCTCAGTTTTCTTGTTCTAAAATAAACATGTGGTTTTCTCTGCAAGCAGTTTTCATTGAAAGAATTAAAATCTCCTGTAGGCAGTTTCTAGATTTATTGTAATTTATCGCAATGTGTTTCTTTCATTATTCTGCTGCTGTTAGTAAAACTCATGAGACTTCTTGCTTCTTAGAAAACCATTTAGTCTCAATGCACTCTTCCAAAAAAGAAAATGGATAACAATGTATTTATTTTGTAGAAAGAAAAAAAACAAGCGCAATCACGATTCACAGTATTTATTTTGAATAAGATCACATAAAAAGCTTAAAAAATACATACTTACAAGATATGTGCATACAATATGCACGTAATATGTCTTTACTCTGCCGCCTCGTTCAGGTCCCCACTGTGAGAGTCAGATTAGGATAGTAATAACGCGTTTCGTTCACACTTGGGTGAACTTTGTCAACAGAATAGTGCATCTATTCTGCACTATTCTGCACTATTCTGTTGACAAAGTTCACCCGAGTGTGAACGAAACGCGTTCAGAAGATTAGTACAGCACGGATGCAAGTCTAAACTGGAATACATTTCCTCTTACGGCGTAAAGCCTTTTACTTTTAACTGACAGCCGCAAGCATCAGAGGTTACCAGGTCTGTGTGAGAAAGTCGGGACCAATAAGGAATGAACATAACTATCCTAATCTGACTCTCACAGTGGGGTCTTAACGAGGCGGCAGAGTAATATTGCATATTGTATGCACATATCTTGTAAGTGTGCATTTTTTAAGCTTTTTATGTGACCTTATTCAAAATAAATACAGGGAATCGTGGTTGCGCTTGTTTTTTTCTTTCTACAGCTACGTTTTATATGAGGATCCAAACACAAGCAGGACCCTGGGACTAGCAGCACAGGAAAAGATTCAGTTTATTCCCTAACAGGATAATACCATAGTGGATTATAACAACACTGGACCATAATATGGCGTTCTAAAGCTTCATGATTACTTAACCATTCACTGTCTTGCATCAAGTCTATAGGAAGAGACGTTAGTATATTATACTATTTATGTTTTATTTTTTTGTTATCCTATATGCTAATTGCTTTTATTAGATAACGCCCTTTAGACGTATGAATTACCTGTGGAGTAACACTTTACTATTACAACTACATGTGTAATTTTACTTTACTAGCATAACCCATATTGCTAGTTTGTCACAGCTACCTGTAAAAGTTTATTTTGTCTATTGATACAGCCATTTGGGTAGTGTTATTCTGTCAGCACAACCTAAACTGTTAACTATTTTAACTAAATGTGAGGTTTCAGTCTGTCAGTATAATTCATCCTTTTTAGTACTTCAGTTTCTACCTATTTATATAGTTCAGTTAAAGTATTGCGCTACTATTTGTTTGGAAATGTATTTATTTTGTTATTAAATAGTAAAAGACACAACATTCCATATTCTAAAGGATGAGTAAAAATAGGTTTTGCAAAGCCAAGAATTGCACAATAGAGGCAGTCACTGAAATGGTTAATCTATCAAAATACGTGCATTTAATTTTTTTTGCTGTCATCTGTACGGCATACAGTATTTCTAACAACTAAATTAGTTACTTATTACTTTTTTACTGCTAGCAGCACTTACATATAATTGAAGTTCCTTCCTTTCAGTGGCACTTACAGAGCAGTGAATTAACCCCTTCAGCAAAGACAGACATAACCAAATTCTAGCCAGTAACACACATTGAGTAATGCTGTCATCACATTTATCCCAGTGACGGCAACATAGCAATTATTTAAGCCTTTTCTGCCAGAAGCACAAAAAGTAAATCCTCTATCTGTCCATAACACTCAGAGCAGTTATTTTACCACTTTCTGTCTGTCAGTTGAACACTCAGAACAGTGTTTTATCGCAGTTTCCACTAATAACACACAGAGCAGCGCAAGAACACTCAAGAAAAACACACATTACTTGTAAATTAACCCCATGGAACTAATTCATGATGTCCAAGTAAATTGCAGATTTGCTTCACAGACCCTTGAAAATCTACCCAACACTTCTCCATCTACAACAGATTTTGGAGTGTCAGGTATAGGTACAGTAACATGGGGACATTTTATCAGCCTGCTTATACAGAGATTATGCCACAATAGACATTGAGGTATATTTATTAATGTGCGAGTGGACATGATACGATGTAGTGTATCATATCCGTCGCACATCGATAAATGCCGACAGCATACGCTGTCACACCAGCAGTTCTTGTGAACTGCTGGTGCAATGCTGCCCCCTGCAGATTCGCGGCCAATCGGCCGTAGCAGGGGGTGTCAATCAACCTGATCGTATTCGATCAAGTTGATCTCTGTCCGCCGCCTCAGAGCACGCGGACAAGTTATAGATCAGCTTTCTTTAGACCGCTGCTTCATAACTTCTGGAGCTTGATTAATCAGCCCCATTGTGTGCATAAGCAGACAAGGACTGTGTTGTGAGATGCCTTATGGCTACTGATCATAATTTATCAAACTCCATATATTTGACATTTAATGCACTGCAGTGTGTGTCTATGCAAAAAATATTCCCAGGAACACAAAACATCAGCAATACTATTTGGTCATTTGCCATTTTCACTGCAAAATTTCAGTTCAGTTCAGAAACCTTTACAAACAGATAAGGACCATTTGTCTACTTATAAAACTTGGTTATTTTGTTTGTTTTGTAAGATAAAGATAGGGTTTGTCCTAGGCTCATATACATATTTCTTTCTAAGAGACTACAGGAGACATATTGTAAATATGATTTAACACTGTCTCTGCTACTGTCTGATCTTATCATTAGATGTTAGAGCTGGAATTTGTCCATGCATACTCAGGATAAGGAAAACAGATTTAGAGGGAGAGCTCACTGAGACTGAATATTTTAGCAAAATCCCAGGGAACAGGGGAGGAAACTGGGTTAACCTCTTCACTACCTGGAAACTAACAAGAAATTGCAAACCAAGAAGTACCCCATAACCTTTGAGTATTGAATGGAACTGTTAATTTGAAGTAGTGCACATTCAAAATATCATTCAAATAAATATCGAAAAGTTGTTTTCATGTTCTAAAAAATATTCAAATTTTATTTTCATATTCTTAAAAATATTCAAATCTTATTTTAATTTTCTCAAAATTGTTTACTAAATAAACAAACATTTAATATAGTGAAGTCAAACATTTTCTCGAACCCCCCCCCCCCCCAAAAAAAAAAGAATGTTGAATATTTACAAAACCAATCATCAATCTTTAATAATAGATAAATACAGTCAACATTTAAAGGGTTTGTAAACTGGAAAAAAACTTTCATGGATCAGATAGAACCTACAATTAAAAAAACAAAACAACTTTCTATGCCGATTTGCAGATTTATGAAGCAGTTGGAAAGATGATTTTATTTGGAATGGAATTTATTCCAAAATCTAAATAATAATAATCCTATGAATTAAAACAGAGCTACTGAATCTACTGCAGTCTGCACGATGGTTATGTTTTGAGATCTATGTCCCACTGTCTCTCCTTCTACTATTTAATTTCAAGATTCACAAAATGAAACTATTTCCCAGTATTGCCAGGTCCTACCCTTGAGAAAACTCCACCCCTGGGTCACTGAGCCACACCCCTGCTCCCTGGTGAAGGTAAAATATTTGAAATGATGGGAGGGTTGTGTCAAAATAATGAGAAGCAATTTGAAAGACATTTGTCAGTATAAAAAATATAGTTTTTTTTTAAACTGCTTTATTTTTAAAGGGACATGAAACCTAAAATGTTTCTTTCAGGATTCAGATAGAGAATACAATTTGCTTCATTCTTCAGATATTCTTTGTTGAAGAAATAGCCATGCACATGGGTGAGCCAATCACACGAGGCATCTATGTGCAGCCACTAATCAACAGCTACTGAGCCTATTTAGATATGCTTTCCAACAAAGGATATCAAAAGAATGAAGCAAATTAGAAAATAGAAGTAAATTGGAAAGTTGTTTAAAATCTCATGGTCTTTCTAAATTTTTTAGTTTTATGCTATTGTTTTTTGTTTTGTTTGTTTTTTTGTTTATTATAAAGAACCAATTAACTGTCATGCTGTCTACCAAAATAAAATAGATATAAATAACCATTATAATAGGCTGATTGATATACAGTTATTGAATGAATTTTTTGGCAATTTTCTCCACCATGGGCCCGATCCGATATAAATCATCGCCCGCAAAAGCCGGCGACGCCAATATTTGCGTGGGTTTGGTATCCTATATACGGCATAACTTAGAAGTTACGTGCGTATATTTCTGCCTTCGCCCGTCGTTTTTTGGCCCATAGACTGACATACAAAACACGCGCCGTTTGGTATCCAATATATGGCGTAAGGACTTACGCGCGCAGATTTCAGAAAATCTACTCCATTCTCATCTCGCCACAAATTTCAGCCGCAGGAACCCTTGCACTGACTTAGAAACCAACGTAACTCTCTGAAGGCCTAACAAGTGCATGCTTAACAACATACATATCAGCAGCTTGATAACAAATAGTTAACCTCTTCAAAGCATTTATTATTCCTGCCCCTGCAAGTTTGTCAAACCAATCACAAAGGGGTCATCATGGGGCACAAGGGGTCATCATGGGGCACAAGGGATGCATCATGGGGCACAAGGGGTCATCATGGGGCACAAGGGGGTCATCATGGGGCACAAGGGGTGCATCATGGGGCACAAGGGGTCATCATGGGGCACAAGGGTGCATCATGGGGCACAAGGGGTGCATCATGGGGCACATGGGGTGCTGGAAGCCCTACAATCCCCTGTTGTTCCGTCTACACATGCTGATTCTATAGTTGCTGCTGAGGTCCATGGTGATAGTGCTGCCCCTGCTGCAGCTGGTCATCGAATTACATACTGCGGAGTTCCACTGCATGTAAGTGAAACTACTACATTCCACCCCCATTCCCTTAACCACCCTAATTACTGAAAATATATCATTAGTTCAATTCATGTTTTGGTCACTATGATTTATTGACTATCATTTTGAGGAATGAAAATGGATGTTTATACCTTATGTTCACACCTTCTGTAAAAACATTATTATTTAGATATATATACCCATGTGCAGGGATAGGCAAGGTGTCCTTCACTAAAGGTCTTTACCTTAGAAAATGTCCGCCACAGCCTTGGCTCGTGCCTATCCCTGCAATTGGGTCAATTTCTATTGGATGTGAGAAACCTTGATTTACATCTTAAAAGTGAATATCACTATATGTACCCTTCATACACAACTATGTGATGTGGTTTAGAGAACATGAATATGTCATAAACATGATGATATTACCTTTTCTGGGCCATTTTCAAACAGGCCTTATTATATTTTTCAAAAATATTAGTGTACTAAAACACCCCTCACATGGATGTGGATGACAATTATATGGTAAATAACAGAGGACAAGATTTAGGATGAAATGTAACAATATTTTTTTTTTTTTAAGCTTCTTAGATGAGGGGGCTGAGGGGCCTGGAGTGGGTCTCCTGCCTCTCCTGGGTTGTGTGGATTCAGAGGATTCTGCAGGAGTGCTGGCCACAGATGAGAGGCTGGAGGCAATGTCCTGCTGGTGTGTGAAATGCTCCACCAACACACCCAACAGTTGGTTTTGTTCCCGCCATCTGTTGTCACTCTGCATCTGCATGTCTGAAATAACGCTCAGCATCTGAGATTGGTTCTGGACGATACCACTTAAAGATGCTGCCATGTCCCGTTGCAGCTCAATGGAACGCTGTAGTAAAGTCTGTTGGCTCCTGTAAAACCTGCGTTGGTCCCTCTGCATTCTCTCGCAGGTTGATGTTTGCATCTCGCAGGTTGATGTTTGCCTCCTCTGGAGGGCAATGTATTCGTCGCCCATGGCGGAAGTAAGAGGATCTATAGGCTCTTCCCCAGCAGGGATTCTAGGCGCAGGTTCACCTCTAGCTGCTGTTTCAACCTGAACATCCTCAGCTGCTGGTGCTGCCTGAGGGATCACAGCTGGTGCTGCTTGCGGGATGATGACAGGCGGTGCTGCCTGAGGGATCACAGCTGGTGCTGCTTGCGGGATGATGACAGGCGGTGCTGCCTGAGGGATCACAGCTGGTGCTGCTTACGGGATGATGACAGGTGGTGCTGCCTGAGGGATCACAGCTGGTGCTGCTTGCGGGTTGATGACAGGCGGTGCTGCCTGAGGGATCACAGCTGGTGCTGCCTGAGAGATGATGACAGGCGGTGCTGCCTAAGGGATCACAGCTGGTGCTGCCTGAGGGATGATGACAGGCGGTGCTGCCTGAGGGATCACAGCTGGTGCTGCCTGAGGAATGCTGACAGCTCTATGCTCCTCCTCAGATGCTGGAGCTCTTCCAAGCGAAGCAGATAGTGGAGATCTCCGGATGGACTGGTAGTCCCATTGCCGACTGGTGTGCACCCACTCAGCCTGGTGGTATAATCCCTGACTGGCCTGATATTGGTAGGGGGGGGGGTAAAGACATGTACCCTTCGGGGCTGACTTGGCTCCCCCTCCAAGCCAAAGGAATAGTCCTCCGGCCAGGGATCCTGCCAGGTATCATCTTGCAATGCTGGTGGCATGAGATCTGGATTGTCAACAGAGGCACTCCAACCCAGCTCATGCCTGGGAGCATACTCTTGCTGGACTCTCTGGACCGGTGGTTGAGGTGGAGATATTCTTTGTGGCTGTGGTGGAGGTGGATGCATGGGCGTTTGCACCCTGGTGACTGGAGGTTCTGTGGAGGAGTCAAATGATGAGAGGGATTAGTACAGTCAGATATATATCCATGTGGGCATACAATGTACATGCTAGGGCCTATACACATTCTCATGTCAAACTCTATAACATGCATGTGCACATTGAGATTTGTGATATGAGGGTTTTTAATATGGAAAGTATACATGTATGTGTTTCATACAATAGTTCTGTGTACATGTCAGTGATGGAGAAAATGTGTTCTTTAAGTGACACTATGGTTGTGATGACTATAGTGTCCATTTACTCAAAACTCTACATGTGGCTTGTGGCCTGTGTTACTCTGAGACATGTTAGTATTTCACTATTCCCCCTCATATCATGAATTTCAATGTGTTAAGTAGCATTAAATGGACATTAAACCCATTTTTATTCTTTCACGATTCAGCTAGAGCATGCAATTTTAAACAACTTTGTAATTTACTTCTATTACCTAATTTGCTTCATTCTCTTGATTCTTAGCTGAAAAGCATATCTAGATAGGCTCAGAAGCTGCTGATTGGTGGCTGCACATCAATGACTCGTGTGATTGCCTCACCCATGTGCATTGATATTTAATAAACAAAGAATAACAAAATAATGAAGCAAATTAGATAATAGAAGTAAATTGGGATGTTGTTTAAAACTGTATTCTCTATCTAAATAATAAATAAAAAGATTTGGTTTAATGTCCCTTTAATGTGAAATCTAATTGTAGATGTTTTTGTTAGTAGGCCAAATACCATGCTCCTCATTGTGTACATGAATGTGTGACATTATAGGATGTTATATCTCAAATACATATAATACTGTTATGTGGGATGTTACTCACCAGCATGCTGTGCTGATGTTGCAATCCCTGAGTCACGAGCCCCTGGAAGTCCACGGACTGCTGTGACGCTCAGGGACCTACGAATGAGCTCCTGCCACTCGTTATATTCTGCCTCCTGGTGAGGCCCACCTCCTGTTGCCCTCTGGGACATTGCTTCTTGGCCCATCTTCTCCTTGACTCTCCTCTTGCAATCATTCCATCTTTTCTTTAGGCCATCCACAGTCCTCCTCTGCTGGGACACACCATTAACTGCCTCCTCCACCTTCAGCCAGGCATCTTTACGCCTACGGGCAACTCCTTTGCCCTTCTCTTGGCCAAAGAGGGTGGTATGGTTCTCCAGGACGGCCTGGAC
The DNA here is from genome assembly GCF_027579735.1 of Bombina bombina. Classification (NCBI taxonomy): domain Eukaryota; kingdom Metazoa; phylum Chordata; class Amphibia; order Anura; family Bombinatoridae; genus Bombina; species Bombina bombina. Next base: position 298,778,929 of record NC_069505.1, on the reverse strand, counting down.
TAGAGCGAGGTTTTCAGCAAAGGAGAAGTTGGGGCACCTCATACGCTCCTCGTCCTGGGCCGCCTGGCTCCCTCCCTGGGATGTCCCTGGTGTGGGTTCCTCCCTATCCTCTCCCTCCTCCCCCCTTCTATCCCCATGTGCACCCTCTATCCCTCTTCTACTGAGTGTGCCTGGCCTTGGGGCAACCCCACTTCCATCCTCCCTTCTAAGTGTCCCTCCCCCCACTCCACTGACTCCCTGATGGGGACCCTGCTGCTCTTCCTGACCATAATCCTCTCCCTGCAACTCCCCTTCCCTCCTCCCCCCCGCCCTAGCTCTCCCTGACATCCTCACACTACACACACTACACACACTCACACTCACTCCCACTTCAATAACACACAATCACAACCAAACACTCAGCCTTTCACACTGTAAAAGATAAATAAAATGTGTAAGGTGTTATAAAAAAAAATGTTGTGTATTTTGTATATGTGTGTCTGCAAAATGTGTGCAATATGTAAAAAAGTGACAGTAATGTACAAGCTTAACAAATCCACCAAATCTGACCTAACTAAATATATGCAATGTGCCTCTCTCTCTACTCTAACCACTTTCTCTTACTCACTGTAGTGTGCTGTAGCTCCAAGAACCAACCAAACACACTAAAGAAAATGGCGGCTGTGCAGGGGTTTAAGTATGATTTTTGAATGGCGTAATTATGTGGCGCATCTTTTAGAACTGGCGGTTAGTTTTTACGATTCGTTGCCTAATTTGCATAAAACTACACTTTATTGACACTTTACGTAAACAAAATACTGGCGTAAGTACTTGCGACGACTAAAATGTGTATTTGCGCACATTTTAGCTGATCGCCGGTTTTTCATACTTACGCCAGTTTAGCATCTGACAGCGCAGTATAATGGATAGCTCGAGTTGCGAGGTGAAATTACGGGCGGCGCGGGTTCCCTCGCTTGCGCCGAAAACTACGCCGTATATAGGATCGTGCCCCATATCTTCTATGTATAGTTATAATAATAATCCTTTTCCATTTACAAACTGCATAAAGAAAAATATAACAAGGAGTATTTAAACATCAATAGTCAATAGCAATGGACCAGTGAACACAGTCGATTTGCATATACAACAAATGCAAGATAACAAGACAATACAATTGCATTTACTCTGAATTTCAAATGAGTAGTAGATTTTTTTTCTAACAAATTTCAAAGTTATGTATATTTCCACTCCCCTTGTACCATGTGATAGCAATCAGCCAATCACAAATGCATACAGTATAGTCTGATAATTCTTGCACATGCTCAGTAGGAGCTGGTGACTCAAAAAGTGTAAATATAAAAGAATGTGCACATTTTTTTTTAATGGAAGTAAATTGGAAAGTTGTTTAAAATGACATGCTTTATCTGAATCATGAAAATTTAATTTGAGTGTCCCAATAACCAAAAACATCACATTACAATGAGTGCAATTTTAGACAATGTGTTGGCTCACAAGCTTATAATATAAAAAGGATATGTTTGAAACAAATTTGACAAAAGTAAACAAGAGTATGGGGCTAGGTTTAGTACAAATGAGTGAGGTTTGACATATGAAACGGAAGTATGGGATACCATATGTTTCATGAGAGCACAGGACAAATTGAGATGACAGAGCAATACAGTATGTATGAGGGAAACCATGGTATAGCAAGTAATGCAATTGTCCTAGCGGTGGGAACTGCAGATGAGAGCTCCTTTAGTTTAAAAAATAAAAATAAACATAAAAAGACAAGTTGTAATAAAAACTGCAAACAACGTTTTTTTATGCAAAATCAGCACTTAGAAATTCTCAGTGCAGCAACTGCATTTAGTGACATAAGGGAGCTACTGTTAAACATAAGCTTTGCATGGTTCTCTACTGAGCATGGGCAAGAAACTGTCTGAGTTAGTGCAGATGTCTCCTGGCAACCACTTCAAAGGTTAAAGGGACAGTGTAGTCAAAATTAAATTTTCATGATTCAGATAGGGCATGTAATTTTAAACGACTTTCCAATTTACTTTTGTCATAAAATTTGCTTTGTTCTCTTGGTATTCTTAGTTTAATGCTAAACCTAGGTAAGCTCATATGCTAATTTCCAAGCCCTTGAAGGCTGCCTTTTATCTCAATGCATTTTGACAGTTTTTAAGTTAGACAGCGCTAGTTCATGTGTGCCTTATAGATAACATTGCATGCTCACTCCCATGGAGTTATTTATGAGTCAGCACAGCACTGATTGGTTAAAATACAAGTCTGTCAAAAGAACTGAGATAAGGGGCAGTCTGCAGAGGATTAAATACAAGGTAATCACAGAGGTAAAAATTATATTAATATAACAGTGTTGGTTGTGCAATACTGGGGAATAGGTCATATATCTTTTTAAACAATACACATTCCGGAGTATTTTTTTTTTTTTTTTAAATAGAATTGATTTTTCCAACCCTGGGAAGAACCAATACAAAGGGCACAGAAAGTATTAGCAATGCAAGAGAGCTTATTATATTAGAGAACCCTGATGTCATAACTAGGTTTCACAGTCTAGTTGAATATGAAGGAACTCTGTTACATATCTGTATTTCTGTGTAGTTCAGAAGATAATGCGCTGACAGCTGACAGTGTGCCCTGTGTAGGATGGAGAGATCCAGGTTAGAGGTAATCGTGATGCTGTAGTCGGGTGCCAGAATTAATTTCCGCATCCCAGAGACAGGACTTTTTTCCCTTTCTGTGATAAAAAAAAAAATTTGTGACATTTTTTCTGCAGGTCATTTTAAAATTAATTTAAATTAGGCAGTTACACTAAAGCACCAGCTTAATTCCAATCGGCTAGATTTAGAGTTCGGCGGTAGATGGGCTGTTAACGCCACGCGTGTTTTATGTCTAACGCACGTCATTGTTTGACTCCGGTATTTAGAGTTAATATAAGACCATCTAACGATGCTCCTAACGCGTGTATGTCACACGCGTAATCCTGCCCGCGTTAGACAGTCTCCCATAGAGATCAATGGGAAAGTCAAAAAATAGCTTTTTTTACCTAACACTCGATCTCGCGAGAATACGCACAGCTCGGTCATATGACGCATACCACATCATGCACAACAATAACACGCCGCAAATGTCACAACATCAATCAATCAACAAAGCACACAAGCATTACACATTCACAAGCGGGGGAAGTTTTAATACTATTTATACGGGGAATACGCATATACTTTAAGATGCGGAAAATCGCACAATAACAACAAGGATTAAAAAATATATACATACACTAAAAAAAAAATCGCATTCAATATCATTATATATTATGAAAAACATACATATACAACACTTCACGAAGAACACACCATCGCAAATTCACATTTAAAAAGAATACTATTGGACAATGTTAGAGAAAACGACCACTATGACATCATCGCATTCTACACATTCCACAAATACCAACTCAAAATGAGCATGCGCAAATTAACACACCTAATACACATTGCAATAATATTAATTGCTAATAAAGCACACCTGAACACTAATTACAATGGAAATTGGGACATCATTAAACATTTACACAGGGTATATAAGCACCACACAAGCAGGGCTTCTTTGACTGTGTTGCTGGTGGGTCTTTGGAGATTTAAGAATAGAGATTTTGCGAATTTTTGAGAGTGTGTTAGTGTGAGAGAGTCAGTTGGTAGTGTTAGCGTGAGAGAGTCAGTTGGTAGTGTTAGCGTGAGATAGTCAGTTGGTAGTGTTAGCGTGAGAGAGTCAGTTGGTAGTGTTAGCGTGAGATAGTCAGTTGGTAGTGTTAGCGTGAGAGAGTGAGTGAGTTAGTGGGAGTTAGCGGGAGTGGGAGAGAGTCTGTTAGTGGGAGCGTGAGTGAGTTAGTGGGAGTTATTAGTGATAGTTGTTAGTGTGAGCGTCAGTTAGTGGTAGTTAGTGAGCGTTAGTGGGAGTGTTTGTTATTGAGAATTAGAAGTAGTGTTAGTTAGCGAGCGAGTGATTTATCTGTACACTTAACACATTTACACGCAAACACATTCAATACATACATACACTTATCAATAACACTACATACACTCCATACCCCCTACCCCCTCATACTACACTCCATACCCCATTCCTTGTAGTCCCATTCCCTTTCATCCCATTTACTCTTATCCCATACCCCATACCCATCCCATACCCATCCCCTAGTTACATTTAGTTTACATATCCTCCTTTTAGTCTTATTCTTTTCGTTTATTTAAATACTCCTTACCCTCTTTTTTTTTTTTACATCCCTCACACTTTAAGCACCTTTTTTGTCTTTTTAGTTCTTTATTTTGACCCCCTTTCATTTCATCACACTCACTTTTTTTTGATTATTTGGGGTTTAGTTTAGGGAGGAGATGGAGGCCAGGCAGGGGACAGGTAGAGGGGGGAGTAGAGGGAGGGGGAGAGGAACAGGGCAGGAAGGGGGGCAGGAAGGGGGGCAGGAAGCGGGGGTGGAAGCGGTGGGTGGACCCAGCCACTTGGTTCAAGATGACCAAGTGGCTGGGCCCAGTGGCGGTCAGAGTAGGGCTTCACAGTCCGGGAAACAGAGGGCATCGTCACAGGGGAAGGCCAAGGCGACTAGGGAGGCGAGGTTTACGATGGAGGAGAAGGAGGCCCTCGTAGAGGCCTATATGGCCAGGTATAGGATGCTGCAGCACCAGAAGACTACCCCGACTGACAGGAGGAGGCTCTGGAACGAGATTCGGAATGCAGTCAATGCAGTGGGTGGCCGGAACCGGGATATGGATTCCATCAAACATCGGTACCGGGACTGTAAACTTGAACTTAAAAAAAAGTTAAGCCTGGAGGCCCGACATGCCGCAGGGACCGGTGGCGGCCCTGCCCTTGAAATGGAGTACTGCAGATGGGAGGAAATGTTGCGGCCCAGCATCTCCGAGGTGGAAGTAGTCGGTATCGGAGGAATCGATACCGGGAACCTGCCACTCTCATCTGACGGTAAGCTCATTGAACAATAATTTCACATACGAATGTATTTCAATGGACACTATACGCAAACATTTACTTTCATGATTGAGGTAGCGAATACAATTTGACAAAACATTCAAATGTACTTATATTACATAATTTGATTCATTCTTGAGATATATTTTAATGAAGAAATAGCCATGCACACGGTGAAACAATCACAGGAGGCAGCTATATTCAGCTAACAATCAGAATCTTATAAACATATTTAGATATGCTTTTCAGCAAAGAATATCCAGAGAATGAAGCTAATTAGATAACAAAAGTACATTCGAAAGTTGATACTAAATGTATGCTTATAAATCATGAAAGATAAAACATTGGGTTTCATGTGTTAAGGATCAGATTAATGCTATTACGCTGTTTACACGCATTCTATTACTTAGCGGTTACATCAGTATCTAGGCTATAGGTTAGGTGTGCATTTAAACAGACTGAAAACAAACGCAAAAACATTCACATTGACCAGATATCACAAACACTGTTTAGAAAAAGCGGAAATAGAATTGATTGTTTGTTAGATTTCAAAGTGGATTAATGATTCTGCATTTGTAATTGTATCGTAAGCTAAGTCATTTAAACCTTTATTTGCAAATATGCTAATATATACATTTCTTTTTTTCTTTTTTTTTTAATATACAGAGTCTGGGGACGAGGCAGCACAGCCTCCTGCATCTCCCCGGGATGAGAGTGGTGGTGAGGAATTCCCACTTCGGAGGGAAGAGGCCCCCCGTGACGAACAGCGCACGGGAGATGATCAAGAGGCCCCGGAAGCACAGGAGGATCCCGCTGAACCCGCGGAACCCGAGGTCCCTCAAAGACCCGCACTCCGCCGTGCACGGGCACCCCGCCGTGCACGGGTTCAACAGGCACAACAAGAAGAAATAGCGGAGGTGCGGGTTCTACTGGAGTACATAGACCAGATGCGTACCTCCCGGATAGAAAACATAGAAGGACGACGCAGAATACTTGATGGGCAGAATCAAATAATTCAAGGCCAAAATGAAATAATCAGTATACTGAATACAATACAAGAAGGACAAACAAGAATGTTCAATCTTCATCAGGAAATGTTCACATTTTTCCGGGAGGCGCATGCTGGTCTACCTCCTGTTGCTGGGCCTCTTGTTGCTGGGCCTCTTGCTGCTGGGCCATCTCCTCCTGCCGGCCCATCTCATCCTCCTCCTCAGCCATCTACTCCTCCTCCTCCTCAGCCATCTACTCCTCCTCCTCCTCAGCCATCTTCTCCTCCTCATCCATCTTCTCCTCCTCCTCCTCAGCCATCTACTCCTCACCTTGGTCGTCCCAGTACTCTTCCTTCCACTCCTCCCACAACAGCTCCAAGGAGGACTCTTCGGAGTCGGCAGTTGCCTCTCCCAGAGCCTCAGCCCCGTGGGAAGAGGGGAAGGAAGAGGAAGTAAGTATTTTTTTCCATCTTAAATTTTTTTTTTTTGGGTAATGGATAGGTATGTGATGATGTGGTTTTCATACACTTGTGGACCACACTCTGTATATAATCGACTTCTATGGGACCGGGTCCATGGAGGAAGATTCTTTGCAGAGTGTGGGTTATAAGTGTGTGAAAACCACATCATCACATACCTATCCTTGTTCATGATATTGATTGGTTTCTGTGATGTGATGTCCAAACTGTTTCCCGAATCGCTAACTAAATTACCATAACAATTATCCATGATGGCATATTACTGTTTGAATGCCAATAACACAGCTTAAAGGGACAGTCAGAAAATTATTGATTACAAAGAAAACACTGTATTACGCATTATAAAGTTTGAAACAACAAAACATGGAGAAATACATGTGTGACTTATGTGCTTACCCTTGTATCTATGACTATGAAAAATGACCACTTATTTGTTGTTCTGACATAACAACATTTTAGATATCAATGATCAATACATGGTCAATAATATGCTGTATGAGCACAAGGTTTTACATATACAAATGCTATCCAAATGCCCTCTAGTGCTCAAATTGTATAATGATTACAAGCACTCTTCAAGATTTAAGAAATGAGCACACCAACCTCATAGGTTTAGATAGCAAATTTAAATAAACCCAGACAAATGTTCAATTGTTGAGAAACATTTGATATCCTTGTTATTACAGAATTGACTTTTCGAATAATGTTAAAAAATTTTTTTTCGAAACTGTCCCTTTAACAACATTACATATGCTAACACATTTTAAGCTTGTTGCTATATCTACATGTACTTTTTCCAAAAAAAAATTTGAAAATCACATTTATATTGACGTGTTAAATAAAGTCTATTTTCTTTAAGAGACATTATTGTGTTAATATTTTATTGTAACTATTTTTATTTTAACAATGAATATGGTTTAAATTCCTTTTAGGAGTGGGGGGGTGAAATATGCTAACAAAAATATATTTGAAGATTAAACTATGTGGATCTCATACATGATACAAAAAAACAACATTTGCATTCAAGGGACAGTATCCTATATTTTTTACATAACTGTATGTAATAGACACTACTACAAACAACAAGATTAACATATACTGATAGCAATATTAAAAAGCTTCAAACACTTGCAAATAAAATAGGGTTAGCTATATTTTAAATATAGATGAACCACCATTACAACCGTAAAACACAATACCCCATCATTAACATATGAAAAGAACCTTTACACAAACTGGACAAAGCTGGAGATGGTACTCACATGAAACTCATTGGCTTTGCGAGGAGTAAGAAAATAACTTACATTTTCTCACAACACAAGACAAAATAAACCTATTGGTTAAACAATGGACTATCTAACTAGAGACAAAATCAAATATTTTTATTTATAATGTGAGTGTCTAATGAACCTTTCATAAAATATACAACGAAATTACATTTAGAAGAAGTCGGCATCATATATTTAGCATATGATAAATGCATATTGATTACTTTATTCAAACACAATAGCGCATATTTATTAATTAGATATGTTCAACATTAAACACAACATTAATTTTTAAGAAAAAGGAACATTGTTGACAAACATATTAAACATGGACTGTAGAGATTTGCACTTGCCTAGAAATATCCTATGCATGAAAACATTTTGCTTTCGTTCGTTGATTCAACCAGACATCCAGCAAAAGAGAATGTGTTGGTCTTTATCAGCTACGGGTCAACAATGTAACATGATGCAAATAATACATATTCGCAAGCTTTTTAAAATTGCATGCAGTCACAAACGTTTTTAACGTGCACAAATATTGCGGGACTACGCAATCCAATCACACGTTTTTTTAACTTTACATGTGCCGTCTTAACATGGCGCTTCCTTGATCACGTAAGAACGCCATCCAATGAAAGGCACATTATTGATCACGTAAGAACGCCCAAAAAAAAAAGGCGCATCCTTGATCGCGTCAAAACGCAATCCAATAAAAGGCATATTCCTGATCACGTAAGAACGTCAGTCAATACAAGGAATCATTGGACAGCCTGGCAGGTGACGTCTTAAGCAACATGGCGCATCCGAGATCGCTGAAAAACCGCAGACAATACAAGGACTCAGTGACATCTTGGCATATCATTAAGAAACGTATTTATATTTTAGGAACTAGTATGTGTGTAGATTGCTATCTAGGAATGTCACCAAATCATGAATCATCTTTTCGGACTTGACTGTCCCTTGAACTATAGCTATGGTGTATATCTTTAACATTTAAAAGATACACATGAGAAATACATATGCCATTGATGTTTTAAGATATGTTTGGATTGTTGTTGAATAACAATAGTTATACATGTATTGATTAAACGTGTCATTTATTCAAGTTTAATTATGGTCAGCCTACCTATAGCCATATATGGGAGGAGATGTATTTTGTTAACATATTAGTTAACTAATATTCATCATCTACATTATTTGTATTACACACAGAGATTGATTTGGTTACACTTTGACAATAATATAGATTTGAAAATGAAATACAGGTGCTGTCAACATTACAATAAGATTGTTTATTAATAAAATTATATGTCCTTGTTCTTGTAAAAAGGACAAAAACGCTTTACAAATGGAAATACATTCATTTACAATAGTGATCAACATCACTTAAAGGGACATTATTTTGTTTTTAAAAAGAGCATACACATAGTCAATACTATTTAAATAAAATGAACACTTTACAGGGATTATATCATTGTATCAATACTCAGATCATTTGGTAAAGGTGCATCAATTCATGCAGAGTTTATAAATACACACATGGATATGAACATTTAAATATACATATATACACAAATACAAAAATATATATACATATATAAAGAAATTACTCTGCTAATCATAATCAGGCAATGATAGAGCTAAGAGAAAATAATATAAACACAAATAATAAGATTACATTGGAGATGTTAATCTTAAAGTCATTTACTATTGTCTTACATATATGATTTCATTATAACAAATAGATTTGTTAGGTCCCTTTAAGGATAAACAACATAAACTAGAGCTTGCAAAAAATAACAGGAAGAATGAGGACAAAGATTTGTGAAATAAAATTTATTTTATTAGTATGTAAGAAAACATACACAACGTTTATAAATAATCTTGTAAAAATAAGGAATATATGAGCCATATGACAAGGTAACACAGTGCATCACAGTCCATGAAGAGAGTTGCCAAGGGCCAGCATAGCCTCATTGGAGACACATGACAAGGTAACACAGTGCATCACAGTCCATGAAGAGAGTTGCCAAGGGCCAGCATAGCCCCATTGGAGACACATGACAAGGTAACACAGTGCATCACAGTCCATGAAGAGAGTTGCCAAGGGCCAGCATAGCCTCATTGGAGACACATGACAAGGTAACACAGTGCATCACAGTCCATGAAGAGAGTTGCCAAGGGCCAGCATAGCCCCATTGGAGACACATGACAAGGTAACACAGTGCATCACAGTCCATGAAGAGAGTTGCCAAGGGCCAGCATAGCCTCATTGGAGACACATGACAAGGTAACACAGTGCATCACAGTCCATGAAGAGAGTTGCCAAGGGCCAGCATAGCCCCATTGGAGACACATGGCAAGGTAACACAGTGCATCACAGTCCATGAAGAGAGTTGCCAAGGGCCAGCATAGCCTCATTGGAAACACATGACAAGGTAACACAGTGCATCACAGTCCATGAAGAGAGTTGCCAAGGGCCAGCATAGCCCCATTGGAGACACATGACAAGGTAACACAGTGCATCACAGTCCATGAAGAGAGTTGCCAAGGGCCAGCATAGCCTCATTGGAGACACATGACAAGGTAACACAGTGCATCACAGTCCATGAAGAGAGTTGCCAAGGGCCAGCATAGCCCCATTGGAGACACATGGCAAGGTAACACAGTGCATCACAGTCCATGAAGAGAGTTGCCAAGGGCCAGCATAGCCTCATTGGAAACACATGACAAGGTAACACAGTGCATCACAGTCCATGAAGAGAGTTGCCAAGGGCCAGCATAGCCCCATTGGAGACACATGACAAGGTAACACAGTGCATCACAGTCCATGAAGAGAGTTGCCAAGGGCCAGCATAGCCTCATTGGAGACACATGACAAGGTAACACAGTGCATCACAGTCCATGAAGAGAGTTGCCAAGGGCCAGCATAGCCTCATTGGAGACACATGACAAGGTAACACAGTGCATCACAGTCCATGAAGAGAGTTGCCAAGGGCCAGCATAGCCCCATTGGAGACACATGGCAAGGTAACACAGTGCATCACAGTCCATGAAGAGAGTTGCCAAGGGCCAGCATAGCCTCATTGGAGACACATGACAAGGTAAAAGAGTGCAACAGGCACAACAAAAAACTGATAAAAAGGCCAAAGGGCAACAATATAAATACAAATTCAACATGTGGACGGAGGATTATTATCTGCCACCATGGAGCATATCCAGATCCTCCACTTACTGGTCATCCTCTTCATTGTCCTGTGCATGTCCAGCTCCAGATTCAGGCCTTGAACGTAATTGCATAATTTCACGCAGAGTCAAGTCCTGAACCCGGAGCTGGGCCTGCATGGTGTCGTTCATCCCTCTCAGGACAGCTGCGTTCCTCAACACGGCCTGCTCTACTCTTGCTATCCCTTCTAGCATGAGCCATGCTGAGTCACAGCCTAAAATAAAATAAAAATTAATATTAAGGATAATTACACAACAGAATAAAAGATTTTAATACATACATTGTCATCATAAAGACAAATAATTATTTACATCAATTATTTTTCATATATTCTTTACACATGAATTAGGTTATTCAGACAGACAGAAATCATTAAAGGCTCATGTTACTCAAACATGTTGAACCCTTTAATTGGTTTTAGATGATCCACTTATACAGCTTGAGTGTATCAAATCTTGTTAAAGGATTTACATTGTACTTACATCAGCAATTTAAAAATTCAATTTAGACTGTGGTAGGCACACCTATCCTTAAACATTTTGGCATTGAGGACAAGCTGTGTAAACATAGCAACCAGAAGAAATTACATTCCCACTGGGTTAGACAAGAGATAATGTATCCACATTTGGACATAAAATTTTGGATCCAAGTAGTGGTGTTTGGTATATGTAGTGATATCCAATTAAAGGGACACTGAACCTAAATATTTAATGGACTGATTCAGATAGAGCATGACATGACAAATCTTTAGAAATTACACATATTCATTATATGTTTTAATTGTCAAGCTATATTTTGAATGCAAGAATGTTGGTTTTTATGGAAGCCAATATTTGTTGATGAACCTTGTTTGTGCATGCTGGTTGATGGATACATTCATCCAACAATAAAGAAATGATGGCCACATTTATTTTATTGTTTAAACTAATTATAGGAATAAGTTGTTTTCAATAAATATATCAAGAGAATGACGAATAATTCATAAGAGTATTCTATTATACATTGGCTTAACATTGCATGCTGGATTTGAATCACAATTTAACCAATTTAACTTCACTGTACCTTTAAGTATCTTATAAAGTGTATTTAGAATGATACTTACAGCTGTGCCTGGGAAGGACAATCTGACACCCAGGACAATGAAGGTTTAAACAGGGGGGAGGGATGGGATTGGCTCGGGGAGGGATGGGAATGGCTTGGGGAGTGGTGAGCTGCTGCTCCAGGGTAGGCCGTACAGCTGGGGAGTGGGGAGTTTGGGTCTGGGCAGCTGTACGGGCCAGAATACGGGGAGAGCGGCGAAGGGGGGTGTATGGGCGTTTTTTGGGAGGGACAGGATATGAAATATGGGAAGGGCTGGCAGTGGTCGGGGCATGGTCATGGGTTTGGTGATGGGAAGGGCTCTGGGTGTGTGCAGAGGTGTGGCCATGGTCAGGGGTGTGTGCACGGGGAGGGGTCTGTGACTGGGCAGGGGCGGAATCCAGATGACCAGAAGTGGTGGATCCATCTGAAAATGTAAAAGAAATATATTAACATCTCATACATCCTGACATCAAATCAACGCATTTAAAATTGATTATGTTTTCAATATACCTCGAAGTGTGTTTGAATCTGTAAACTATTCTGAAATGAGGATATGGTATCTATATAGGCACTCAGATGAATCTCAATGACTGTCTGTACAATGTGAAACTTATTATTGTGTTTTGGCATGGAATATGCATGTGACATAATGATGGCATGAATTATATATTCTTAAAAAAATATATACAAGCAGATTTTCATGCTGCCTGATATAGAAAGGGGGCAGTAGTGTATTTGAACAGACAAATAATATTCCTTTTTAAAGGGAAAAAGCTGTAGACTTTGAATGTCTTCAATAAAATGATTTCAAAAAAAGAAACATGTTGGAAACATGATAGATATATTTCACATACCATCAGACTCCAAGGCAGCCTCTTCCTCCTCCATCCCACATGTGACATCAATCTCTGTAAAACATAACATGTTGTGTACACCTTAAGATCAGATATTATAACATATGTTACTGTTGCTCAAATACGCACATCAATGTTGCATTAAAGATATACACACACAAAGTTATGATTTACATCATTTTGATGGAGCATACAAATGACAATAGATTTGTTATTGTCAATAAATCAGAATCTTAATGTATTGTTTGTCTTAATGTTAAATTCATAAAAGCATAGTACATAGAACATTTAAGATTTCTCATGTGTGTATCACTTGATGACTGTTGTTAAAAAAAAAAAAAATTAAAAAAACATATGTTAGACATCTTATGAATAACAAATGTGTAGAATAATAAAGTAGAAATTATTAATCGCTCAATATAAAAAATAAATATATAATCAGAAGATAAATTCTATGATTTTTTATAATGTTATGCTTCATCGGAATCATGATCATAATATTGATTAGCAATACACCTTCAATTACATATAAATGAGTCAATGGACTTACCAGGAGACCGCAAAGGCGGCTCTATGTCACTGCTGGATTCCTGTGGGCTCCCCACACCAACTCTCTCTATGAATGATATAGATATATATTATTAAACACATTTTGGATATCACTAAATCACATCTGTCTAGAATTTTAACATTAATCAACTTTAAAATGTGAATAATAGAGCAGTCATTACACCAGAAAATGCTTGATTGAATCAAGGGGATTCTGTAAACATATCTGTATTCAACATATGTTTAATGTCAGACTACATTAGACATCAAATTCATCTCAGATGCTGCTATTGCATATCTAAATATACCCAATGATCAATGTTCTTAACCCTTTAAGGACACAGCTTTCACTTAGCTCAATTGTTTTATGACGGAATAATTCCGTCATATGTCCTTAAGAAGTTACAAGAATACACACAAACCACATATTGAGGAGCATCTGTTGACAAATCTAAACAAACATGTGTCACATCGAGCCATTTTTTCAATGTACAGTAATCTTGTTTAGGACACAACACATATTTATCACAATACATAACAAACTTTATTATTACTAATATGTAATCATGGTGCTGTTAGAGTATGCAGATATATATAAAGTAACTCCAACAGATAATTAGATTTATATATCAATAGTTTTTAATAAAAATAATGTAATGATGAATGAATCTATTTTGTCTTAAAGGGACACTGACATGATTAATTTAAATAATTGATTTCTATGTTCAAACTGTAAAAAATGATTTAACATTGACTCCTATTATAATTCGAATGTTGTTCGATATTAATCTTAAAGGCAGATAAGGAATATTGGATTCAATAAATATTGTTTGTTGAAGGTATCCACCAATCATCAATATAAACCCAGGTTGGTCAACAAATATTTAGATGCACATAAACGTACTTTCTTTATTTTAAAATACATTTAGCAATAGAATATGTCACATATGATGATAGTATTATATTTTATGTTTATTAATATTGCATACTGTATGTGAAAGACAATATTAATAATTGTAGTTCAGTATCCCTTTAATCTAAAATTAAATAGATTCCACAATGTTGTTGTTTGTTAATGAATTATCTACTCCATATGTTGATGTAATGAATGGTATTGAGCATGCAATTAAAATCAAATATGTTATTTAAGTATATCCGAATAATTATATAATTTTCATCTATTAAATAGACATTACATATAAATATAGAACAATGTGTATTTAGTATGTAATGTTCATTCCATGTTTCTAAGACAAATGTCAATTAAAATGAGACATACCATACTGTGACAAGCCCTGGCTTGAGGATCCAGCAGCCACATCCATATCTGTAATATATTAAATGAGGATTGCATATCATTAATACTAATCATGCCATGTTTAAAATATTTACATTAATAACAAATCAATAGAAAAATATTAATCCTTTGGTAGTCCCATGAGTTAATAGTTTCCGCAATTAAATGAATGATAAATATATCCTGGACTCTTATTTTCAATCAGTTGTGTTGTTTACTGTATCTTTAAGAATATATGCTTGTTATTACATAATCATCAATTGATGGCCATATGTTATAATTTATTAGTATTATTCGTTTTTTATTAGATATAATATTTAAAATAAGAATACTGTATTCTTCACTAATCGAAGATTTTCCATTTAATTTTTAACAACATGTATAAAGCAATGCCACTTTCCGCAAACCCATGTTAACGTGGATGAGAAATGCCATTTTCGCGATCATTGCGCAATGATTCCAAGCGGAATTACGCATCCGTCATTTGACCAACATGTATAAAGCAATGCCACTTTCCGCAAACCCATGTTAACGTGGATGCGAAATTACATTTCCGCTCTGTGACGCATATTCTGTAGAGCGCAAGAAACATCATTCCAATTTCATGTATCACTAATGTAAAATCAGATATCTAAACATCATATGTAGTGTATGTTGTGAGATCTGTATAGGTTTAGTATCTGACTAAATACACATTTTTGATTTTTAACATTATAAATATTATATGAAGTTGGATAATTACCTGGTTCAGATTCTCTATCGGGTCCTCCCAGGCCACCGGACGGAGAAGCATCTGCCCTGTCCCCCGCGTCAGGACTTTCAGATCCCGCAGCTGGGAGGGAAGAAGAGGAGGCCGAGGATGGCGAGGATCTAAATCTTTTGGGGACCCGGAGATTGAGGAGCTCGCATAAAGTCACCTCATAAGGGAGTAGGTACAGTTTCCGCGGGGCCTTTCTTTGGCCCCCTCTTTTACGGGCTTGTACCCAGTCCCTTATGAGGTTGACTTTTTTCGATAAACGCAACCTCATATCTCCGAATCTCCTCATGATCTGATCCTGGGTCCTCTGGACGTCACACACCAATCTAACCGCATTGGTGATAGACTCCCAGAGGGCCTTCTTAACAGGCGCATCTGTCGAGCTCCTCTTGTTCCCAAACAGCTGGGGATAAAAGTCCTTGACGGCGTGGACCAGTGCAGCGCTCTCCTCCTTGGTGAACCTGGGAACTGACATGCCTGCTGGGTTGTCCAATAAATATATTATAATAATATAAACTGCCTGCAGGCATTAGAGAACTGACAAAGATGGCAACGTGTAATGGACTTTTATATGGTGAAGTAAACATGAGATGCACCATGGGACAATTTATCTGTACATCTGATTGGATAAAAGTTTTAAATATTGTTATAATGTCTGTGAGACCATCCTGACTCAAGTTGTGTTTGTGTGATGAACTCTGATTGGCCGTTCCTTAATGTTTCATATCTTAGTAACTTCCTTACACATACCGCTTGGTGGTGCTGTAACTTCATTTTTCATGTAGACTTATTTGTAACTCATGGGCCTGTCATGCGGATATGTGTGACGCAGATTTAATATCCGTGATCCGTGAAATATTAATGATTAAATACTCTTTAAAATCTAATCCTGTCACATTATTAATGTTGTAGACATTTCTCGGTTTAATAACGGTCTGTTTCTTTAATACAAATACACATTTAATATTGTATGTCTTTATTGTTCTTTAAATAAATTTATTGTGAAGTATTGACATTGCTCTATTAAATGTATTTATAATGCACATTGATTGTGTGCTATTGCGTGACATTACACTAATGTTTAAATATGCTAATCTGGTGTTTGAAGATGCGTTTCCCACGCAATATTTATTAATGTTAAAATTCCGGGAAGAATGTCAGTAACTTTGATAATCTGTTTATAAATGTTAAACTACAGCTTTGTTATTCGCAAATAAACCTCGAGCTTGTATTTCTCTGAAGTGCTCATATATGTTATTGTGCAATGTCGTCTTTAGTTTTAAAGAGACATTACAAACAATTGTATCAAATGATCTGTAGAGATAGAAGATTGTTTAGACTTTAAAATGTAAATCATTTTCTCTTAGTATTTATATATCCTCAACATAAGAAATTTAAATGCACATGGTTGAGCCAATCACATAAGGCATCTCTGTGCATCCACCAATCTTCATCTACTGAGCCTATCTCGATATGCTTTTCAAGCAAAGTATGTCAAGATAGGAAGAGAAGTAAATACACTATTTCAAGCTCTTAAAGGGACACTGTCCAAACAAATTTACCATTGGTGATTGAGCATGAAATGTTAATCAACTTTATTATTTAATACGATTATCAAATGTTAAGTTATCTTGTTATGTTTATTTGAAAATCAATAATGATATTTTATATTACGGACAATTGTTTAATAAAAACCTGGGTTGTCCTTGACGATTGTTGCATCAATTATTCCAAAAAATCAAGTTGTGTCCAGAGTACTGAAGCAAATAAATTAGCTATTTACTGCCTTATTTCTAAAGTAATGATAGCAACATCACAATGAGCATTCATAATATGAGACAAGTTTTAAAGTTGATTAAAATAGAATACTCATTCAGAATGTATAAATCATTGTTTTTTTAAATGGCTACCTTTAAGTATATTTTGAGTTCATGTCCCTTTAAATAAACATTTCACAATAATGCTTAATATATCATAAACCTAGGCACCTTCCTTTTGCTAAATGAGTCTAACATATGAGTAAAGCAAATTTAGATTAACTTCTAGATTGTTTTACACACTGACTGAAATATATTTATTAAATGAGGTCTTTTTTAGCCTTCAGCGTAGAGGGACATTAAGCTATATGTTATGTATGCATTTTGTATCATAATCTTATATTTGACCAACTTAATATGTTTTGTTATTCAATTATTATATTGTAATTATATATATTCGTGGATTAAATACATCTCTACATAGGCTATTTTGATGCTGATTGTTGTTTGCATATAGATGCCTTATATCATTGACTAAGATATGTGCATTTATTTTTATTTTAACAAGTATATTTAAAGACTGAATGTAATTCTATAGTACATTCTAAATATGTTTAAATTCTTGTATGATATTTGTAACAATGTATACAAAATATACATTTTGAATGACCCCTTTAAGGACCCAAACATATTGTATTTTGATTTAACATTGACAAAATAAACTAAAGGGGAAATTACATTCTATATAGATATTTGATGTCTAACCCAAGAGGTAAGATAGTAATAAATACATAATATTACTAAGTATAGTTAAATGACTCCACTAGAAAATTACATAGATTAACCTGGCATCCAATAACTAATTATTAAAAATTATAAAGTTAAATGACCTACCATTTATAAATGTAATAATTGTAAAATATTTTCTAATAATGTTTTGAGATACCTAAGGAAGATACATGATCTTATACAATTCTTTTTACATTCAACAACACTGTCACTTTCATGTAATTGAACCACTTCACCTTATTAAATGTTAAAACAATCATAATATTAATACATATCCTAAATATTTTTAATATATACTTTTTCAATATAAAAGCATTGAAGAATATGACTCCCCAATTAATGTTAAAATATATCTTTTAATATTCTCTGAAGAATTTTATTTTCTACTATTAATGCATTATTTTCTCTTATGCATGTGCTTGTCAAATAGCCAACTATCAGTCATGGGAGTCCAAGTTTTATTTATTTACAGATTATATTGATATATATTAGAATCTGCTAAAAAAAAATATATATTTAATAGAAAATTATTAAATATTCCATGAAGTCATCAGATGCCAATCTGAAATGACAAATAATAAAAATGGAACAAAGTTAATACACACGTTGTAAAATATTCATAAAATACATTTAAAATCATATGGTGTCTATGCTCTAACTTTGATCAACATTTTTTAAAGATAATCATTACATTCATTTTAAATTAATGAAATACATACACCATTATATTGTTGATTAAAAATAATATTTAAATTTAAAAAATTAAATTTATACATAATAATGTATATCACATGTAAACAATATATGTATGCTGAACATAAATGTAATATTTCATGTCCATTCAAATACCTCTATATCAACTATAATATGTATTCCTTTTTCTGATTGTGATCCCTAAATATCTAATTAAGAACTAAATATGACTAATGTATGTAAGCTACTAATATTCTACAGTCTTCACTAGCATGCATTGGTACACCAACCTGGACAATGCATGGTCTTTGAATGTCAATTCAGGGGTAAACAGTTGATCTTCAATAGGTGTCTTATTCATCAGTTCATTAAATAGAGGACTGGGAATTACCATCTAAAAAAGTAAAATCATCTAAGTGTCTGATTGTGATCCCTAAATATCTAATTAAGAACTAAATATGACTAATGTATGTAAGCTACTAATATTCTACAGTCTTCACTAGCATGCATTGGTACACCAACCTGGACAATGCATGGTCTTTGAATGTCAATTCAGGGGTAAACAGTTGATCTTCAATAGGTGTCTTATTCATCAGTTCATTAAATAGAGGACTGGGAAATACCATCTAAAAAGTAAAATCATCTAAGTGTCTGATTGTGATCCCTAAATATCTAATTAAGAACTAAATATGACTAATGTATGTAAGCTACTAATATTCTACAGTCTTCACTAGCATGCATTGGTACACCAACCTGGACAATGCATGGTCTTTGAATGTCAATTCAGGGGTAAACAGTTGATCTTCAATAGGTGTCTTATTCATCAGTTCATTAAATAGAGGACTGGGAAATACCATCTAAAAAGGAAAATCATCTAAGTGTCTGATTGTGATCCCTAAATATCTAATTAAGAACTAAATATGACTAATGTATGTAAGCTACTAATATTCTACAGTCTTCACTAGCATGCATTGGTACACCAACCTGGACAATGCATGGTCTTTGAAAGTCAATTCAGGGGTAAACAGTTGATCTTCAATAGGTGTCTTATTCATCAGTTCATTAAATAGAGGACTGGGAATTACCATCTAAAAAAGTAAAATCATCTAAGTGTCTGATTGTGATCCCTAAATATCTAATTAAGAACTAAATATGACTAATGTATGTAAGCTACTAATATTCTACAGTCTTCACTAGCATGCATTGGTACACCAACCTGGACAATGCATGGTCTTTGAATGTCAATTCAGGGGTAAACAGTTGATCTTCAATAGGTGTCTTATTCATCAGTTCATTAAATAGAGGACTGGGAATTACCATCTAAAAAAGTAAAATCATCTAAGTGTCTGATTGTGATCCCTAAATATCTAATTAAGAACTAAATATGACTAATGTATGTAAGCTACTAATATTCTACAGTCTTCACTAGCATGCATTGGTACACCAACCTGGACAATGCATGGTCTTTGAATGTCAATTCAGGGGTAAACAGTTGATCTTCAATAGGTGTCTTATTCATCAGTTCATTAAATAGAGGACTGGGAAATACCATCTACAAAATAGAAAATCATCTAAGTGTCTCCAATAGGATGTCTCCACAGCCTTATTCTATCAAATAGTTTGCACTTACCATGTGAACATGTCTTTGTATGGTTTTCAAGGTCAGCAGAATTTAAATATGCCATACATGATCCCATTGGTATACTTCAATTTCAATCTTGGCTTTTTCCCCCACTGTCAGTCTTGGAAATCTTCACTGTCAGGCTTCAAATTGTTCCCTTTCAGTCTTTATATTAAGTCATCTCCCTAATGTAAGAAATTATATATAAAGATTTCATACAAGTGTGTGAATCAGTTCTGTACCCCTCTCCCACCCCCCATTTCATAATAAATATCTATCACTAGCTTACTAAGCCTGTGTATGAACCTGTGTTATTTTCTATCAAGTGTGAAGATGAGTCATATTGAGCAGAACAAACCTCTGTGTCACATTGAACCATAGTCATTCTAGAGTATCCCTTTCTGATTATGTACATAAGTAATGTGTAAACAAAGTTATATTTTTAAAAATGTATGCCATATTATGTATTTGTGTACAAATCATGCCAGCAACAGTCCATACATTTCTACTTACCATCTGATGTCCTCTATAAAAACCAGGTGGCAAAGACTCGCTATAGGACCCAATGCCCAGAGCATCACCTATATTATGAGAAATAAATATTATTCTAACATTTGATCAATACTAACATGTTTGCACAATTCTCTACTTGTCATTTCCCTAGAGTTCACATCTATTGAAAATACTCCAGTGTAACTTCTATTATTTACCGTCTAAAGTGGCGGTTGATGACGTCTGCTCTGACATCAAGTCCCTCGTCCTGGAATTCCCCCTCTAGAACAGGATCATCCTCCTCATCTCTGAGGAGGTCTCTGTCCACCGGGACGGCCTGCAGCATCCCAGCCCGCTGTGCAATATTATGCAGGACGCTACAGGCTACAACGATCTTAGCCACCTTCTTTGGGTTGTACTGGAGTGCTCCTCCAGAACGGTCCAGGCACCTGAATCTCATCTTCAGGAGCCCGAACATCCTTTCAACCACCGCCCTGGTTCTCTTATGAGCCCTATTGTAGCGCTCCTCAGACACATCAGTTGGGCTACGCAAGGGGGTAATGAGCCAAGGCCGGCTCATGTACCCAGAATCACCTATAAATTTAGAACAGAACATAATTCAAACAGAATACTTAAACTAGTATATTGTTGTATAAATATATTTTTTAAAAACCATAATCCATATTAAAAGTTGTCAGAAACATAAAAAAATAAAAAAAATTATATATAAATCTGTATCTAGCCATTTCATCTAAGACATGCTACATATGCGTATTTCTCCTAAACCAAACCTTGTGTAAAATGCTAACTACATGTTTACATTGCATTCTCTATCTGAACACTTAAGGTAAGACATGCTACATATCTGCATTTCAATAAAACTAGACATTAGCAGAAATAGACAATGACAGGGTTAAATTGCATGAGATAATATCTTGCTATTTCATCTAAGACATGCTACATATGCGTATTTCTCCTAAACCAAACCTTGTGTAAAATGCTAACTACATGTTTACATTGCATTCTCTATCTGAACACTTAAGGTAAGACATGCTACATATCTGCATTTCAATAAAACTAGACATTAGCAGAAATAGACAATGACAGGGTTAAATTGCATGAGATAATATCTTGCTATTTCATCTAAGACATGCTACATATGCGTATTTCTCCTAAACCAAACCTTGTGTAAAATGCTAACTACATGTTTACATTGCATTCTCTATCTGAACACTTAAGGTAAGACATGCTACATATCTGCATTTCAATAAAACTAGACATTAGCAGAAATAGACAATGACAGGGTTAAATTGCATGAGATAATATCTTGCTATTTCATCTAAGACATGCTACATATGCGTATTTCTCCTAAACCAAACATTGTGTAAAATGCTAACTACATGTTTACATTGCATTCTCTATCTGAACACTTAAGGTAAGACATGCTACATATCTGCATTTCAATAAAAATAGACATTAGCAGAAATAGACAATGACAGGGTTAAATTGCATGAGATAATATCTTGCTATTTCATCTAAGACATGCTACATATGCGTATTTCTCCTAAACCAAACCTTGTGTAAAATGCTAACTACATGTTTACATTGCATTCTCTATCTGAACACTTAAGGTAAGACATGCTACATATCTGCATTTCAATAAAACTAGACATTAGCAGAAATAGACAATGACAGGGTTAAATTGCATGAGATAATATCTTGCTATTTCATCTAAGACATGCTACATATGCGTATTTCTCCTAAAACAAACCTTGTGTAAAATGCTAACTACATGTTTACATTGCATTCTCTATATGAACACTTAAGGTAAGACATGCTACATATCTGCATTTCAATAAAACTAGACATTAGCAGAAAAAGACAATGAAAGGGTTAAATTGCATGAGATAATATCTTGCCATTTCATCTAAGACATGCTACATATGCGTATTTCTCCTAAAACAAACCTTGTGTAAAATGCTAACTACATGTTTACATTGCATTCTCTATCTGAACACTTAAGGTAAGACATGCTACATATCTGCATTTCAATAAAAATAGACATTAGCGTCGGTAAATAACAAATGGTTAAATTTAATCCTATAGCTGAACATGACGCTAACAGTTAAAAAATACAGGGGCAATTGTCAAAATAATTAACCATGTTGTGCACAAATACTCACCAACGAGATAACCAGGGGGCATTTGTCTTTCCTCAAACTGTCTCCACAGGGACGACAGAGAGAGGATGCGGGCATCATGACAAGCACCTCCAAAATTCGCATACACATGCATAATCCTCATCCGTGCGTCACAAACATACTGCACGTTGAGGCTATGAAAATGTTTGCGATTTCTGAATGGCAAGTCATCAATTGGAGCACGCAGCGCAATGTGGGTACAATCAATGGCTCCCAAGACATTGGGCAATTGAGCAATATCAAAGAATTCCCGCTTCAGGCGCCTCCAATCACCATCATTCTGTGGGAATCCTATGTATTGCTTACTGATACGTACCATGGCGTTCAGAAAGTTATCAAACACCCCAGAGAATGTACCTTGAGCCAGGCCATGCATGTACAGTTCTCCGGATTGAAAACTCCCGGAGGCCAGGACGTATAGACAGCTTAGCATCTTACTCATGGGGGGAACAGCAGTCCTTATTTGTATACGTGGCTCCAAATGAGGTTTAAGAAGATCGTAAAGGCCAATGAGCTGTTCGCGATCGAGCCGATACTTATCATAAACCTCAAAGTCACTCATGTTTTCCAAGGTGGGTCTCACCCTGTAGACACGAGGACCTCGAACCAGACGACCCCTTCGTCTCGGTCTGAGCCGCCGAGGCTGCCTGATTCGACCAACAGCTAGTTCGCCAATAGCACCACCAGCAGCGTCTACCATGTCATCGTCATCCATCTTTCAAAACAGCGTAACAAGGTAAGCACTTGATCTGATGTGGATCACAAGTGATGCATTGGCCATGTTGTTTGGGGGATTTATAGTACAATTAGTCCAATGGTAGTGAGTTTGTAATGATTGCTGATTGTATTCACCTGTTTGTATGTGAGCGGCGCAAATGCTTTCACAGTGGGCGTTTATTTGTTGTTTGCTGAAATGTTAGTTTCAAACAATGATTCTCAATGTGAAAGTGTCAAATATCACACATACAGTGCATGTTTGTAATGTTTGATCATATGCGTAATCAATATTTCCTAAACGCGATGTTATAGTAACAAGCACACGTCCAGGCTAACATGAATGAAAGTGCATAGTTGTGTATAATGTGCATCGAATGTGATCGATCAATGTTGCTGCAATATTGTTTGTAAATGATAAAGTAACATCTGTAGTATTGTATATATAAGTGATTTCAGAGCTGTCAATATTGTATGCGTCCCTTTAAAATCGCAATAATAATTCATAACTTCCCGTCTGTCATCTGTAGTATTGTATATATAAGTGATTGCTGAGCTGTCAATATTGTATGCGTCCCTTTAAAATCGCAATAATAATTCAGAACTTCCCGTCTGTCATCTGTAGTATTGTATATATAAGTGATTGCCGAGCTGTCAATATTGTACGCGTCCCTTTCAAATCGCAATAATAATTCAGAACTTCCCGTCTGTCATCTGTAGTATTGTATATATAAGTGATTGCCGAGCTGTCAATATTGTACGCGTCCCTTTCAAATCGCAATAATAATTCCGAAATTCCCGTCTGCCATCTGTAGTATTGTATATATAAGTGATTGCCGAGCTGTCAATATTGTATGCGTCCCTTTCAAATCGCACTAATACTGAATAACTTCCCGTCTGCCATCTGTAGTATTGTGTATATATAAGTGATTGCTGAGATGTCAATATTGTATGCGTCCCTGTAAAATCGCAATAATACTGAATAACTTCCGGCTGCCATCTGTAGTATTGTATATATAAGTGATTTCCGAGCAGTCAATATTGTATGCGTCCCTTTCAAATCGCACTAATACTGAATAACTTCCGGCTGTCATCTGTAGTATTGTATATATAAGTGATTGCCGAGATGTCAATATTGTATGCGTCCCATTCAAATGGCACTAATACTGAAGAACTTCCGGCTGTCATCTGTAGTATTATATATATAAGTGATTTTCGATCTGACGATATTGTATGCGTCCCATAAAAATTGCACGAATACTGAATAACTTCCGGCTGTCATCTGTAGTATTATATATATAATTGATGTGCGATCTGACAATATTTCTGAATTGTCCCATTGAAATCTCCATAATAATGCTGTTCAAAAGTGTGTTTTACGTATATGTTGTATTGTAGTATTGAGTGTTAAAGTTCCTAAAGGGGCGGTACAGTGGTGAATCTGTGATGTGTATGGTTGAATCTTCTAATGACGTCATGATATTATTAACCTGCCTATGTAGTTGTGAAATCCTCATTGTGTTGTTGTATTGTGCTACATTGTTATTGTGTGCTGAATAAAATCTAAATGTGTGCTTTGTGGTTGCGTGATGGGTGATGCGTGTTATGTACATGTACGTATATATTGTGATTGTGTCCCACATATGCTGACTTCTATATAGCGGTCTGGCATTGTTGTTCCTTCCCATAAAGTGACATCTGTAATCTGGTGTAATGATGTTCTTGTTGTACGTAATTCCTAATGGTTTCTGGTGATGGAATCATGATGTTAAAAGTACAGTAAAATCCATATGTTGTGTTTTGTGATTCCTAGAGAGAATGTAATGTGTTTTTCCCCCATCATTTGAATGCACATGTATGATTGAATGTTAAAAGTAATGTATGTGCATCCATGAGTGATCATGTGTTAAGCCTATGTAGATATGCAGTTGCTGCAAGCATATGAGTTGAATAACAGAAATGCAATAATAAAGGTAAATGAGAGATGTTTCCCATTGTGTAGTGTTTGTGAATCCAGAAATGTGTATTGAATTTTATTTTAATTGTAAATGTAATTTTATTGAAATAATAATGTGTTACTAGTGATGGGGATTTGTAGTTGATGTAATCTAAAAGTGTTAAAAATATTTATGGTGTGGTGAATATTTAATATTAAAAAACATAAGTCCACCATAGGGAAATAGTCATTTCTTGATCTATTTATCATAGCTGGGTCTAACGCATGAAATCATGTATTTTCTAGCGCTGGTATTTGGAGTTTTTCAGTCTACGCTATTTGCGTGCGTTAGGGAAATGAGGGTTTCGCGTGCACGAGCACGTCTTCCCAATAGAAGTCAATGGAGGCTCCAAAGATTTCTATATTTTTTTTTCTAAGACTGGTTTTCCTCGTAAAGTGAGTGACGTCATGAGCTTGTGTGAAAAAGTAACTAAATCGTGTTCTTTTTGTAATAAATAAATATTTTGTGTATGTAATGTGGTGTATATTGTTTGTATGCATCGATGAGTGTATGTTTGTGATAATGTTATTCGTTAGATGTAGGTATATGAGGGTCTTTTCCCGTATGTCCATGTAAGTCAATGGGAAAATGGATTTGTGTGGATTTTTTTCAAACACCCGAGATCTCGCAACTTTAATCCTTTGTATTTTAAAGAAAAAATAAAAAATACGAAAAATAAAGATAGTGTTGTGTTTGTATGAGTGTAAGTGTACTTTGTGTAATATTTGTTTTGTGATTCGTGGATGTTTTTTTGTGCGGTATATGTTTACTACTGGGTCTGAGGTGGCGGTAGAAAGTTGAGCGTTAGGTGTATTTTGAGTCGCGGTAAATAAACTCTAAATACCGGAGTGCGTAAAAAACCCGCGTTAGGAGCCTCTAACGCTGGTTTTGACGGCTACCGCCGAACTCTAAATCTAGGCCATAGTGTTTAATAACTAAAGACTCATTTTTAAAGTTTTATAATAAATTGCAACAGTTGAAAATTGCATTGCAAATTAGCTGCAGAGGAAAAAAAAATACATTTTGTTAAAGTGATGGTAAATCATAGTGTTTCAAAAACGCTAGCATTTTAGCACTAAAAATAAAGGTATAGAAGATACCTTTATTTCGCTGAGGCTTTATCGCTAAACTGAGCGGCTGAGCCTTTGTTTTTTCAACCTCCCCCTTCTAAGCACTCGCTAATTGTCTGTAGTATAGGGCCCCCCTTATATTTTTCTGTAGTGTAGTAACCCATCCCTGCTTATCTCTTCAAAACAAATTGATTCAAACGGCTCATACAATTTTTAAAAACGTTTTCAATTTATTTCTATTATCAATTCCCATCATATTCTTTGTTGAAGAGATACCAAGGTAGCTGCCTGTAGCACTACATGGCAGGAAATAGTGTTGCCATCTAGTGGTGTTGCAAATGCATAACATTCTTACAAAACTGCTGCCATATAGTTGTCCAGACACGTGTACTCTTGCATCAAAAAATAAAATTCACATTTGTGAATATGCATTTGTGATTGGCTGATGGCTGTCACATGGTACGTGTATGCATTTGTGATTGGCTGATGGCTGTCACATGGTACAGGGGGAATAGAAATAGACATAACTTTTAAAATTGTCAGAAAAAAAAATCTAATACTCATTTGAAGTTCAGACTAAGTGCTATTGCATTGTCTTGTTACCTTGCATTTGTTGATTATACAATTTTACAGTATTGACTGGTCCTTTAAGCTCCATAACACCGTAGTAATAAACAAAGCTTTAAACCATTCTGCTTTCCCTACTGATGTTTCTCCAACCTAGTTTATTTAGGTCTAGATTTCCATATCTACACCCACCAAAAAAATCCCCCAAATTATTTATACCCAGAACAGCTCTGCCCTTGATGACCCCCCCTGGTTTGTTTGTTTTTTGTTTATGACCAAGTGTAAAACATCTAGCTGATACAACATTTTTCATTCCAATGAGCCATCATATTAAAAATGATGTGCAAGAAATTTGTACATTAAATTGGACATTAAACGCTATGATATTGTACTATAGAATGTTTAATTATATGTAGCAAACAACTTTGCAATAGATGTCTAAATGAAGCCACCAATCAGCAAGCGCTACCCAGGTGGTGAACCAAAAATGGGCCCTGCTCCTAATCTTATATTCTTGCTTTTTCAAATAAAGATACCTAGAGAATGCAGAAAAAAATATAATAGGAGTAAATTAGAAAGTTGCTTAAAGGGAAACTGAACCCAATTTTTTTCTTTTGTAATTCAGAAAGAGTATGCAATTTTTTTTTTTTATATCTTTATTTTTCAGTCCAACAATTTGCAGAGCATATATAATAGGAAAATTAAGAAAAATACAAAAAATAATAATTGTCCATACAGAGAAAATACATATGAAAGAATATATATTACATAAACAAAAAAACAATTGCCTAATTAACCCACCATTCGTGTTCTTTAACCCACGTATCCGGCAATACCTCTTTATAATACTTCTGTTTCTCTGTTTTCCTTCAATCTATTTTTCTGCATCATGTTGGAGCTTTTTCTCTTTTTACATATTTTAAATTTGCAAGAAAGTAATAACCTAGATCTATCTTGTCATGATGAAATGAAATGGGACATGAAAATAATAACAAATAATAAAAAAAAAAAGATTATATATATATATATATATATATAGCACCTCCTTACCTCTCCTTCTTCTCTCTCCCCAATCCACTCCCCTCACCAATTATCCAGGAGGACTGTTTCTGAATATCTAAATGGATAAATCAATTGTTCTATTTCATTGGGTGAGAATATCTTAATAAATTTTGTCAATTTTTTAAGGAAGGCCTTTATTTCCTGTTCGGAATTTATATCCGTTGCTAGTTGTTCAATTACATATTGTTTCTTAAGATAATTTTTAACTTCCATGATCGTTGGAGAGAAGCTATCCTTCCATTTTTTAATGATTAAATTTCTAGCGGCGAGAGTAGCCAGATTAATTAATTTTGGCTTCTGATGGAGATACATTTTTAACTTTCAAGAATATTATGTCATTAAGAGTAAATATAAGGGAGGTTATTTTGACTACTCTCAATAGCCAATATTGTATTTTCAACCAGAATTGTTTTATTTTGGGGCATGCCCAAATCATATGGATTAGGTCTGCCGCTGGAAGATTGCATTTTGGGCATTTGTTAAATTTTTTTATTCTGCCATTTGTATCCTTTTTCTGGGGTATAATATGTAAAATATATTAGCTTAATATGTGACTCTCTCCACGTTTCCGATATAGTTGTACGATATAGCTGAGATAAAGAGTGTGTTATCAGAGAGCTTTGATCAATGTTTTCAGATAAAAAGGGGATCCATTTCTTGATTATATAATCTAAATTAGCTCCTCCCTTATGTGAGATTAAATATGTATACCATGTGGAAATAGATAAATGTCCTGCTTTAGCTAAAATTGGCCAATTATCAAGATTTTCCCAGGTCCAATTCCAAGAAAATTTGCTGATTAACTGCTGTACGTAATGCCTAGCCTGCAAGTATGTGAAGAAATCTCGATTTCCTAATCCAAATTCTTGTTTTAATTCTTCAAAGGATTTGATATTTTTTGCTGCTACATTGATAAAGTGTGATGCCAGGTATAAACCTTTCCTCTGCCAGATTTTTAATACGGGGGATTGTATCCCCTCCTGATAATCTGGGTTTCCTAGGAATGTCTGAAATTTAGGTATCCTAGTATCTATTTCAGTCTGTCTCCCTATTTTTTTCCAGGCCTGGATTATTGTATAAATTGATTTAAATTGTTTCACTAGTTTAGGGGTCGAATCACCTGATAAATGTACCAGCGAGGCAGGAGAGAATGGATATATTATGTTTCGTTCTAACCTATTATCTGTAAAGTGATCCAATTCTGAAAACCAGTCAACTGCTATGCGACCCAAGAAAATTAGATTATATAATTGTAGGTCTGGAAAAGCCAGACCGGCAAATTGTTTTGGAAGTGAAAGTTTATAAAGAGATATTCTTGTTTTTTTAGATTGCCATATGAATTGACGGGCTGCGGTATTAAACCTTTTAATGTCGTATGATTTCAAGAGAACAGGGAGGTTCTGTAAAAGATACAGCATTTTAGGCAAAAGTATCATTTTTATGAGAGCTATACGGCCTGAAATAGAAAGGGGTAAATTTTGCCAGCTTCTCATTTGAGTGATAATTTGGGAGAACATAGGGGTTATATTCAAGGAATACCATTCCCTAGGGTCATCAGTTATATTTATCCCCAGGTATTTAAAAGAGTTTGTCACTATTTTAAAAGGTGTCTCTAGTTGAGACCCCTCTGTTTTTCTCAACCATAATAGTTCGGATTTTGAATTATTGATTTTATAACCAGAGAACTTGCTAAATGCCTTGATTATTTCTAAAAGCTTTGGGATATTTAAAGTTGTATTTGATAGATATATGAGTAAATCATCCGCGTACAGTGCCAACTTTAGTTCTCTTTTCTTTATTTTTATGCCCTCTAGTTGTTGCCTAATTTTAAGAGCTAATGGCTCAATTGCTATGTCGAATAAGAGAGGTGATAGGGGGCATCCTTGTCGAGTACCCCTTTCTAATTTAATTACATTTGATTTTACCCCATTAATAGATAGGCTGGTAGATGCTTGACAGCACAGTTTTTTAACCAAGCTTAGAAAATTCTTATTAAATCCAAATCGATATAATGTATCTAAGAGATAGTCGTGTTCAACGCTATCAAACGCTTTTTCCGCGTCTAAAGCTAACACTGCAGCATCTGATTCACTTGTTAAAATGCTATTATCTGTATTTTTTAATAATCGATGGTCAATAGGAGTTGTCTAATTTTTGCCGCTGAGGTACGATTAGATAAGAATCCTGCTTGATCCTTATGTATTATTTCTACAAGCCCCTCTTGAAGCCGTTTTGCTAAAATAAATGAAAAAAGCTTGTAATCGGTATTTAATAGAGCAATTGGTCTGTATGATTCTTTTTTATTTTTATCTTTACCTGGTTTGAGTATAAGTATTGTCTGTGATGCTGTGAAATTCGGGGGAATTTGAGAGTTTTCACCATAATAAAGGTTAAATAGTTTTGTTAAATGAGGGACCACAATTGGAGCTAAATTTTTATATATTTCGTTTGGGAGGCAGTCAGGGCCTGGAGCTTTGTCTGTCTTTAGTGCTTGTATTGCTTGACTTACTTCTGTTTCTAGAATGGGGGAATTTAATTTAAGATTAAATTCAGAGCTATTCTTTGAAATATCTATTCCCTCCCAAAATTTATTGTATTCTTTAATTCCCAGAGTATTGGAGGAGTAGATTGTTTTATAATAATTGTAAAAGGATTCAGATATTTCTTTAGATGAAGTGAGTAGCTTCCCATTGTTTTGTATTGATTCGATTAATAATGATTGTTTAGAGTTTTTTACTAATTTTGCTAATAGCTTGCCAGATTTGTTACCGTACTTGTATAGCCTCGATTGGTATCTTAATTCTGATTGGGCTGTGTTGGATATTAAAAAAGTGTCATGTTCATTTTTTGCGTCTAAGTAATTTTTCCAATTTTTATTTGTGGAGGCACTTACATACCTGTTATACTCATTTCTTACGGCGTCTATTACTTTCTTCTCTCTCTGTGTATTCTCCTTTTTAATTCTAGCAGTGTAAGCTGTTATTTCTCCTCTCAATACTGCTTTAGCAGTCTCCCAGACTATTGCGAATCTATTATAGTTAATAGTGTTTCATATTTTAACTCTTTCCCCAGGAGAATTGCTACTCCGTTTTTCCTTTTTAGTGATGGAGCAAAGACAACCTCGGCTACCCATGAGTTTTTCAGTTTTATAGATTCGTCTTTATTCAGATGTGTCTCCTGTATGAGGCCTATTGTTGTATTAAGTTTTTTAAGATGTGTCAGTATTGTTTTGCGTTTTATAGGTGAGGTTATACCTCCTACGTTCCATGAGGTGAACTTAATCGGTCTATTCATCTTATTTTACCTAGTTTAAAAAATGGGGAGGAGAGAGATTGAGGAGAGAGATTGAGGAGAGAGAAAAAATATATATATATATATATAAATTTGAATTAGGCAATCATTAGTTTTTTGTGTCCCTGTCTCTAACATGTTTGAAGAAAGATGTCTATTACTAGTTCCCTTTATTAAGGTAACCCTGAGTATACACTTGATGTTCATGTTATTTTGTTATTCTGTTATTCCATATTCCGCTAGTTTCTTCTCTGCCTCTGTCACTGAGTCAAAAAAAAATGTGCAACCATCAATCAATACTTTTAATCTAGCTGGGTATATAACCGTAGCTTTCCACCCTGCTTTTATCATCCTTCCACAGACTGGTGAGAGTTCCCTGCGCTTCCTAGAGGTTTCGATGGAAAAATCCTGAAAGAGCAAGATCTTGATACCATTATATAAAATTGGTTGATTTTTACGGTAATTTTGCAAATATAGCTCTTTGTCCTGATAATTCAGGAACCTCGCTATGATTGGTCTTGGTCTCACAGGATCCCTTGCATTTTCATTTAATCTCCCCAGTCTGTGTACCCTTTCAATGATAACTGGTGGTTGAGGTGGGGGTAATTTTAATAGTTGAGGCAATGTTTGTGTCATTAATTTCATGAGGTTTTCGTCATGCTTGGACTCTGGGAATCCTATAACCCTTAAATTGTTCCGTCTAGATCTATTTTCAATGTCATCTAATTTGGCTTTAATGTTAATTATTTCATTCTGATTACTCTCAAACTTTGGTATATATGTGTTAGTTACATCTTCTAAGTCAGAGATTCTTTGTTCAGCTTCCACGAGTCGGTTAGAAAACTGTTTGACTTATGTTGTCAGTGTTAGAATGTCTTGTTTAATCTCTGATTTTAATGATTCAAATTTAGGGGTTATAGCTTCTAATATGTTTGTTACTAATACTTGCATTTCTTGAGCCGTTTTCAAATTTAAGGCCTTAGTACCGGATTGTTCGTGGTGAGTTTCTACTGGGGTCTCAGCTGAATTTTTGTTCCTACGTTCCCTTTGTTTATTTGCCATGTCTAGATTAGGTCTATTTGTGACTATAGGTGAAGTGATGAATTTATCCATATACGTGTTAAATTATATCCTGTGAGTTAGGATATTAGTTAATATTAGGGTGTGATTCTCTTTTCTATTCCCTTCCCAATCTCCTCTTCCCCCTTCCTTCAGAGGGGTGTAGTGAAAGTGTTATTGTGTGCCTAAATTTGTGTGGAGTATCAATCAAAAAAAAAAAAAAAATGCACAGTGCGAAGTGCTAGATAGTGTTCTTATGTGTGAAAAGCTAAACTATGGCTACAATTTTGACTCCAATAACAATTCACATTTCTTTCCAAGTATTGTTAAAAAAAAAATAAAAAAAAAATCTGTGTTATATTTACCAATAAATCAAGAGTTTCTATGTTAAGGGTTACAGTTTTAAATTACTGATTTCCCCTCTTATTCTATTCAATTTTTAATTTGCGAGATATCTAGTTTAGTATATTTCTCTCCTTCCCCCTCCCCCACCACCCCCCTCCTTCCAAACACTATTCTTGACCAAGTAAGTAAAAAATAAATATTTTAACAGTTGATCATCAGGATATACTTTCCTCCCTCCCTTCCCCGCCACCCAGAGAAACAGTAAAATGGAGAGAATTAAAAGAAGAAAGGATAAAGAGAGAGAGAGAGGAAAAAAAAACTAAGACTTTCCTAGCTTTTTCTTTCCTCCCTTCTTTTTACTTAAAAAAAAAAAAAAAAGAAAACGGAGGAGATAGAGTAGAAAGAGAGAGAGAAAAAGAGCCAGAGAGTTCACAGAGTGGGGAATGGTGAAATTGCTAAGAAGGAGATAGCTACTATGTTTAACCAAACTCTACAGATATCTATAGATGTAGTCCTCCATTTATATTTGTATTTAATCCTATACAAGTCTTATGGTTCCTTGAGTCTATTAACAGTTTTTTTTTTTTAAATATGACAAGCAATCCACTTTGCTTTCCACTCACCCCTCCAGCAGATTTGTCCTGTATTGGTTATAAACCTGTCCGTGAAATCACCTATCTGGAGCAAAGTTAGTTAATTTATCAAATGTAGCTTCCACCAGCGGTCTGTCTTTACCTTTATACTTTCTTTGTGGCCTTGTTTGGGGCAGTGCAGCTCTTCCTGCTTCCGATTCAGTGAGGGGCCAGTAGGAGGAATATATCCTTGTTGTGACTGCTTTCCTCTGCCCAAGAACTCTGCCGGCTCCCCCACTCGCAACACCGGTGGGCGGGGGAAACAGCCGACGATCCACGCTTCAGTCACCGGGTCTCAAACTCTGGCCGGGCACCCGTCCAAACAGCCTCGTTCTGGCCTGCGTCCTCTCCACGCCGCCTCCGCAACAGGAAATCACCAGCTGGAGGACCAGCCCTCCACCGTCGGGGCTCACAGTTCGTGCACTATCGACCCCCCACACGCAGCACCGGTGGGTGGGGAGGACAGACACACGGGCACACTCTCCAAGCGAACCCCTACCTCTCGCAAGGTAGATAACTGAATATATTTTTCTCTCTCTTTTTTTTCCTTTTAGGTGTAGATGCTGGGGTGAGTGGGTACTGTATTGTAGGATCCGTTGATAGTTTCTTGCAGATCAGTCAGCTTGTACTCCCCTCTCATCTGCGGGAGGGGGGGGTTGTCTAGGATGAATCCTTTACCCTATATGGAGCTCTCTTATACAACCACCTAAGTTTAGCTCCGGGTAGGAAAGGTCTTTTTAGCGTAGTTGAAAGGAACACGCTATGGAGGGTTATACCAGAGGGTATTCAGAAACTGGCTGCAGCGTGTTTAAGAGATGAAAAGACTTTCCCTTTCTACCATTACACTTTAAGTTCCAGGCACGAATCAACTGCCTCTGGATCAGCTGCAGGGGATCAGAGCCTGCTCTGTTCACATGCTCCTCCTCTCAAGAGCATGCAATTTTAAGCAACTTTCTAATTTACTCCTATTATCAATTCTTCTTCGTTCTCTTGCTATCATTATTTGAAAAACAAGGCATCTAAGCTTTTTTTGGTTTCAGTACTCTGGACAGCACTTTTTTATTGGTGGATGAATTTATCCACCAATCAGCAAGGACAACCCAGGTTGTTCACCAAAAATGGGCCTGCATCTAAACTTACATTCTTGCATTTCAAATAAAGATACCAAGAGAATGAAGAAAATTTGATAATAGGAGTAAATTAGAAAGTTGCTTAAAATTTCATGCTCAATCTGAATCACGAAAGAAAATTTTTGGGTACAGTGTCCCTTTAAAATTGCATGCTCTATCTGAATCATGAAAAATTTTTTTTTTCATTTTTCTATCCCTTTAAGGGCTACACCATTTTCATATTGCTACGGTTATAAACATTATCATATGGTGGCCTTAACATACTGTAGAAAAACTTTTTATTGCTACTGCAATAAAATGGTTAAAGATTGTATTGCTTACATGTTTTAACCCATTACTGCCATAGAGGATTGCAGCTTAGTCCTCTATGGTAGTCAGTGGGTTAAAAGGAATGTAGATGAATATATTTTTCAGTATAGATGTATTTAGTAAACCTTTATTGAGCTGTCGGCTGTTAACCATTTCTGCACAAAAGTTACAATAACTCCCGTCTGATTTACTGCACAGTTCTCCCCAAAGCTGTTTGGATTAAGATCTCAGATGACAATTTTTTTGGATATCAGACACATAAAAAAGAAAAATCTGCTGATAACTCCCCCAAGCATTGAGCTTTTACCAGTAAATCAGACATTATGACCTTATTTACACTAAAAAATCTGTCTATCCTTCATTGCAAAGACTCTTGGAACAGCTGGGGAGCTGATAAAATGCTGATTAGACATGTTTTCTGACATCAGACAGTGATGGGAACACGAATAACTAATCCAGCTTGATAAACTCTCACCAGAAACTCTGTAGTCTTTAAAGGGATATTCTAACATAAAAATAAAATGTTCTAATACAGCAGTGGCCATATGACAGCAATTTCCCCCCTGGGCCACCATCAGTGATAAAAACTCTGGGCTGACAGAAACACAAAATAACACCCATCAAATAGTTCATAGTTTTCTTTTCACTGAACCCAGTTGCAGCGGTGACTGGTACAACTGCAGTCACCATCAAAGCAGACTCATTGTCTGGCCCAGTGCTGTCTAATTTCCTCAGGGCCAGCACTTGAAGGTGGCTGTGAGAGAGTTGCACACTTATTCTGACTGGCCCACACTTGTAAACTGCAATTCCCTGCATATAGCATACTACTGCTATAATGAGGCATTGTAATGAGGGTTTGGGACTAGGGGCAGTGAAAGTGGTCAGGTAGCTCTTTAAAGAAATTGCCATTGAGGTTCTGAAGGTAATCAATGGGTTTCATTATCCTTTTAAATGGCAGAGAAACATGCTGCAGATTTAGATATTTATGCTAATTTAAACAACTTTCTAGTTGTCTTCTGTCATCAAATTTGCTTCATTCTCTTGGTATCCTTTATTGAATGAACAACAATACACTTCTGACAGCTAGCTGAGCACATCTAATGAGCCAATGACAAGAAACATATATATGTAACCACCTATCAGCATCTAGCTCCCAGCAGTGCTACCCCTGACCCTTCTGAGGTAGGCTCTTTAACAAACGATAACAATAGAATGAAGCAGATAAGATCAACTAAATAAATTGGAAAGTTTCTTAAATTTCTATGTTCTATCTGAATTTAGAAAGAAATATGCTGGGTTTCATGTCCCTTTAAAGGGACACTGAACCCAAAATTATTTTTTTTCGTGATTCAGATAGAACAAGTAATTTTAGGCAACTTTCTGATCTACTCCTATTATCAATTTTCCTTTATTGTCTTGGTATCTTTCGGCTAGATTACCCCCCAACAGTAAAATCCACCACCCACACAACCATACCCCCCAAATAAAATCCTATCTAAAAAAAACTAAGCTCCCCATTGCCCTGAAAAGGGCATTTGGATGGGCATTGCCCTTAAAAGGGTATTTAGCTCTTTTTCTGCCCAAACCCTAATCTAAAATTAAAACCCACCCAATAAACCCTTAAAAAAAAACTAACACCAACCCCCAAAGTTCCACTTACAGTTTTTGAAGAATGGACATCCATCCTCAACGAAGTGGCAGAAGTCCTCAGCGAAGCCGGCAGAAGTCTTCATCCAAGCCGGCAGAAGTCTTTATCCAGACGGCTTCTTCTATCTTCATCCATCCGGCGTGGAGCGACTCCATCTTCAAGACATCCTGCATGGAGCATCCTCTTCTTTCCACGGCTAACGAAGAATGAAGGTTCCTTTAAGGGACGTCATCCAAGATGTCGTCACTTGAATTCCGATTGGCTGATAGAATTCTATCAGCCAATCGGAATTAAAGGTGAAAAAATCCTATTGGCTGATGCAATCAGCCAATAGGATTGAGCTTCAATCCTATTGGCTGATCCAATCAGCCAATAGGATTGAGCTTGCATTCTATTGGCTGTTCCAATCAGATAGAATTCTATCAGCCAATCGGTATTCAAGGGATGCCATCTTGGATGACGTCCCTTAAAGGAACCTTCATTCTTCATTAGCCGTGGGAAGAAGAGGATGCTCCGCGCCAGATGTCTTGAAGATCGAGCCGCTCCTTGACGGATGGATGAAGATAGAAGATGCCGTCTGGATGAAGACTTCTGCTGGCTTGGATGAAGACTTTGGCCCGCTTGGATGAAGACTTCTGCCGGCTTCGCTGAGGACTTCTGCCTCTTCATTGAGGATGTATGTCCGGTCTTCAAAAACTGTAAGTGGATCTTCGGGGGGTTAGTGTTAGGTTTTTTAGGGGTTTATTGGGTGGGTTTTATTTTTAGATTAGGATTTGGGCAGAAAAAAGGTTAAATGCCCTTTTAAGGGCAATGCCCATCCAAATGCCCTTTTCAGGGCAATGGGGAGCTTAGGTTTTTTTAAATAGGATTTTATTTGGGGGGTTGGTTGTGTGGGTGGTGGGTTTTACTGTTGGGGAGTTGTTTGTATTTTTTTTTTACAGGTAAAAGAGCTGATTTCTTTGGGGCAATGCCCCGCAAAAGGCCCTTTTAAGGGCCATTGGTAGTTTATTGTAGGCTAGGTTTATTTTTTATTTTTGGGGGGCTTTTTTATTTTGATAGAGCTATTAGATTAGGTGTAATTAGTTTAAATATTTGATAATTTCTTTTTTATTTTGTGTAATTTAGTGTTAGTTTTTTTTGTAATTTAGTTAATTGTATTTAATTAATGTAATTTATTTAATTGTAGTGGTTAGGTGTTAGTGTAACTCAGGTTAGGTTTTATTTTACAGATAAATTTGTATTTATTTTAACTAGATAGTTAGTAAATAGTTAATAACTATTTACTAACTAGTCTACCTAGTTAAAATAAATACAAACTTACCTGTGCAATTAAAATAAAACCTAATATAGATACAATGTAACTATTAGTTATATTGTAGCTATCTTAGGGTTTATTTTATTGGTAAGTATTTAGTTTTAAATAGGAATTATTTAGTTAATGATAGGAATTTTTAATTAGATTTATTTTAATTATATTAAAGTTAGGGGTGTTAGGGTTAGACTTAGGATTAGGTTTAGGGGTTAATAACTTTAGTATAGTGGCGGGGACATTGGGGGTGGCAAATTAGGGGTTAATAAGTGTAATGTAGGAGGTGGCAATGTCGGGGTGGCAGATTAGGGGTTAATAAGTGTAGGTAGGTGTTGGCAATGTCGGGGTGGCAGATTAGGGGTTAATAAGTGTAATGTAGGTGGCGGCGATGTTAGGGGCGACAGATTAGGGGTTAATAAGTGTAGGTAGGTGTTGGCAATGTCGGGGTGGCAGATTAGGGGTTAATAAGTGTAATATAGGTGTCGGCGATGTCGGGGGCGGCAGATTAGGGGTGTTTAGACTCTAGGTTTATGTTAGGGTGTTAGGTGTAAACATAACTTTTGTTTCCCCATAGCAATCAATGGGGCTGCGTTTACGGAGCTTTATGCTCCTTTATTGCAGGTGTTAGGCTTTTTTTTAGCCGGCTCTCCCCATTAATGTCTATGGGGAAATCGTGCACAAGCACGTAAAACCAGTATTTGAGTGCGGTATGGAGCTCAATTTTGCTCAACGCTGCAATATTGCCTGCTAACGCTGGGTTTATGAAAACCTGAAATAGCAGCGCTATTGGGAGTTGAGCGGTGAAAATAACTTGCAAGTTAGCACCGAGCCGCTCATAACGCAAAATTCAGAATCTAGTCGTTTATTTGCAAAGCAAGAATGTAAGTTAAGAAGCCGGCCCATTTTTGGTTCACATCCTGGGTTGTTCTTGCTGATTGGATAAATTTACCCACCAAATAAACAAGTGCTGTCCAGAGTACTGAACCAAAATTTGGCAGGCTCCTTAGCTTAGATGTCTTCTTTTTCAAATAAAGCTAGCAAGAGAATGAAGGAAATTTGATAATAGGAGAAAATTAGAAAGTTGCTTAAAATTGCCTGCTCTATCTGAATCATGAAAGTAATAATTTGGGTTCATTAACCCTTTACACCTTCCTTTATTGAACCAAAATCAAGAAGATAATATTTTGGGTTCACTTTAACCACATACATTTTTTTGGTGATTAGAGTTTGGTTTATGTAATCATTTACCTGATTGCATTTGCAACAAGAACTAGAGGATTTTGACTTACAGATACATTATATAGTATGAGATTGTAATATAAAATGATTACTATGAGTAGTTTAGATACTCAGCAATAAATTTGCATTACTTTCTACCCTTTTTAAAAGTAATGCGAGTTTCCATGTTGAAACCTAGGTTTCCCCTTTTTAATGAATTCCACGAAGGATAATTAGGGACAAATATAAAACAGGCAATAACATATCCAGACTCTGAACTGTGCTGAGGGGAAATCCTGTTAGTTACATTATCGTTGTCATATTCCACACACAGGGACATTTATCCAGCTGCAGGTGGACAAAGTCTCAAGCAGAGAACCTGTCTGCCCACTATCAGCACCAGAAATGCAGCATCATCTGGTGAAATTTGACATTGCACCAGAGCCATCTTGTTCAATCCTGCCCCCTGTTCTCACACAACCAATCACACGAGAGCAGTCCCTGTCAATCACCCTGAATGAGCGAGTTTGGGCTGATTTATCTCCCCTACCTCTAATTTGGCCTAGAGGATGATAAGTAGGAACTGCTTCCTACACTTGTGGTTGCAGGCACGCTCATGCGAGTCTCCACCCCAACATCCCAGGAGCTGCAAATATAGCTTGATAAATTTCCCCTGCAGTCATTGCAAAGTCACGTGCCATTTGAGAGCCCTTTGTAGCTAAGAACCTGTTTACAAGATGTTGCTTGCTCCAGATATGAACACATAAAATATGACATACTTTTCTTGTTTGCGGTGTCTTTAGTTATTGTGCTGCCCAAGGCTTTAGGAAATCTAATGCTCCTCAAATACCCTACAACAATTTTAGCTTATACGTGCCTTATATATTTTTCACAATTGGAGGCCAAGAAAAAAGGAGGGGTCATGCACCCCATGAAATGAGTAAAATAAAAGATTTGGAGAGCTCAGGGTTAGGAAGGCATCATGCTATAAAACTACCAATCAAATGTTCCGTCTCCCTAAATTCTTCTGCCTTCGGCTCAGGCCTAGTGGGCCAGGAACAAAATGCACCTTGGCATAATAGAATAAATCCCTAGAACTCCTCACAGTATATACTTACTTAGGATTCAGGAACACTTTTAAAATAGCAGCTTGTTGGCACCTATATATAATTCAAATACTCAGACTGCAGAATGGGTACAAGTCATGTTTCATATATTATATAGATAAATCCAGTTTTTTAAATTCTATTTTTATTGAAAAAAAAAAATCAGGGACAACTCCAGTAGAGATAATAGAGACTAGAAACAAATAAACAATGTTGTGCTTGTGGTAACTGACCTCTTGTTTTCATGACTTAGAGAAAGAGATTTATAGCACAAATGACAATCAGCTGGTGGTAGTCACCTAAGGAAAGTTAGAACTTCCTTGGATAGACATCTAGAAAAAGACTTTTAATTAGTTGGGTTAAAGTGATGGTAAATCCTAGCATTTGTGAAACGCTAGGATTTACCAGTGGAACAAATAAAGAGGACTTTCAGTCATCAAGTATAAAATATTACAAGCTGAAAGTTCCTTTATTTGTGTTTGCCAAGCTGAGCGCCTCAGGCAGCCCACGGCAGAACGCTATTTTGCTGTAAGGTGATCTTAGCCAATAGCGTGTGGGTTATCCGGCATGGCACAAGCTGGCCTGCATGGCTATTGGCTAAGAGGTGGAAACGTCACCTCACAGCAAAATAGTGTTCTGCCGTGGGCTGCCTGAGGAGCTCAGTGCAACGAACGCTTCAGACAAATAAAGGAACTTTCCGCTTAAAGGGCCACTAAACCCAACATTTTTCTTTCATGATTCAGTTAGAGAATACAATTTTAAACAACATTCAAATTTATTTCTATTAACTAATTTGTTTAATTTTTTAGATATCCTTTGTTGAAGAAATAGCAATGCATATTGGTGAGCCAATCACACAAGGCATCTATGTGCACACACCAATCAGCAGCTATTGAGCCTATCTAGATATGCTTTTCAGCAAAGAATATCAAAAGAATGAAACAAATTAGATAATAGAATTAAATTAGAATGTTGTTTAAAATTGCACACTCTTTCTAATTAATGAAAGAAAAAATGGGGTTTCATGTCCCTTTAAGTATTTTATACTTCATGAATGAAAGTCCCCTTTGTTTGTTCCACTAGTAAATCCTACCGTTTCACAATCACTAGGATTTACTATCAATTTAATAGTCCTTGATTTAGACATCCTAATGTAATCGTAATAATGAGATCAAATAAAACATTATTGTTTGTACCACACATTGTCGGTTTAAATATTTGTCTAGTAAAATGGAAGTCAGAATATATAATAATAAAACACTATACCTATTAAACAAATGAGATGCAATTGTGAATTCAAATAGAGAGATACAAGATCGGGATAATTGGCTAAATAGAATAGTATTGTTAAAAGGAAGATAAAGCAAATCAGATAACTCCTATTCATGTAATCCAACCTCTTATAAATCGCAGCCTAGTAGGGAGTATTGTTGGGTTAATGTAGTTAATTCAGACATATGGCAGCATTATTTTATTAAAGGGGAGTGAAAGTCAAAATTAAAGGGACACAAAACCCAAAAGGTTTCTTTCATGATTCATATATACAATTTTAAACAACTTTCCAATTTACTTATTTATCAAATCTGCTTCATTCT
Organism: Bombina bombina; assembly: GCF_027579735.1. Taxonomy (NCBI): domain Eukaryota; kingdom Metazoa; phylum Chordata; class Amphibia; order Anura; family Bombinatoridae; genus Bombina; species Bombina bombina. The sequence continues at coordinate 298,736,827 of NC_069505.1, read as the reverse complement.
TGTACCTTTTGTTTAAGGAGCAGCAAGCACTATCGAGAGCTAAACATAAAAATATCTACTGCTCATTTGAAATTGAAAGTAAGTGCTATTGTGTTGTCTTATGTATTTGTTGATTATGCAATTCTTCTGTATCAAATTGACCTCTTTCTCTTTATATTCTTTTTTAAAACTTGACCCTTTCCATAGGAGCATACTGGGAGGCTCAGGATTGTGCACAACATTGTTGAAAAACTTGCACATTTCTGAGCCCACCTTAGTATGCTGTCATGGAAGGGGTTAAAGGGACAGTTTACTCAAAAAATGTATCCCCTTTAATTTGTTCCTAATGATCCACTTTACCTGCTGGAGTGTAATAAATTGTTTACAAGTATTTCCATTACCCTTATATTGGTATTTGAAAAAGTTTATTTTGCCTGTGGTATCCCGACCCATCGTGAAAGTTTTTGGCCTTAAGGCCAAGCTGTGTTAACACAGCCAGTAGAAGAAATTACACTCCCAGTGGGTTATAGAAGAGATAAGGTAATAAAATGGTAATTTTCCATTGTTCTCTCCAAGTACTGGTGATTGGTTTATGGACAGATATAAGATAAAGAAGCATTTATATGTACACAATGTGATAAAGTAATGAGATCTGATTATACCTACAAGCTCAACTCATTTTATTAGGTTGTGGCTTCAAAACACTAAATCAACTAATTCATATACACAAATAAGCCTTAAAAAGCAAATCTCATGCATTTTATACTCTGCAGCTGGTAAAAAAGTAATTGGAAACACATTAAGGGAAAACTATTTTATAGTATGCTGCCCCTTTAGGTTTGTAGATTGCATAAAAAACAAATGGATAATATTAAGACAGTACAATATTTACACTGAATTTCAAATGAGCTGTAGTAAAAAAAAATGTTTTAATTAAATGCTTTGTCTGGATCATAAGTTTTGTTTTGACTTTAAGCCCTTTTCAGTTACTCTGATATATACATTTCTGCTGGCCCATTTTTCTGCCAGTATTTGTTTATCTAACCAGGTAAACACAGTCATAGGGGCCGAATTATCAAGCTCCGAATGGAGGCTCGCCGGAAACTGTAGTTATGAAGCAGTGCTCTAAAGACCGCTGCTCCATAACTTGCCTGCGGCCTCTGAGGCTGCAGTCTTCAATCCGCCCGATTCTATATGATCAGGCTGATTCACACCCCCTGCTAGCGGCCGATTGGCCATGAATCTGCAGGGGGAGGCACTGCACAAGCAGTTTACCAGAACAGCGTATGCTGTCAGCATTTATCGATGTACGGCGGACATGATACACTACATCATATCATGTCCGTCCGTATTTAAGTAAATCGACCCCATAAACTGCTTAAAGGGACAATAAAGTCAAAATTAAACTTTTATGATTCCGATAGACTATGTATTTTTAAGAGGCTTTCCAATTTACTTCTATTATCAGATTTTGCACATTCTTCTTATATACACACTTTCTGAGGCACAAGCTCCTACTGAGCATGTGCACAAGTTCAGAGTATACGTATATAAGTGTGTGATTGGTTGATAGCTGTCACATGAAACGATCGTCTGGGGTTGTCATGTTACTTTTTTTTTCAAATTGTTTATTTTTGTAACAGGCAGGGTACAGAAAACAAATGAAGGAGCAAAGGGGGGGAAAAAAACAGAAATACAACAACATTCTAGTAATAACAATTGCTTCAAATTATATCCTAAAGGAGGCTGTATGTAAGCTTTCTTTGCGCCCAAGATATTTACTCATATAAAAATATTAGTTTGTACAATATGGAGTTGTCATGTTCCTTGTTCAGAGGAGAATTGCCTGGTATTTCGGTACTAGACTGAACTTACTAGGCGGGATCAGACTGATATACTTCAGGAAAGTCTTCCTCTGTGAAAAGCACAACTGGGCTAAAATAAGGCAGTTCCTAGGTGGTAACTCACCATAGAACAAGCTACTGAGCTTTTGTTCGTTCCTGGTAGAGCGCTTCTCTATTTGTATTTGCAAATTTTTATGACCCTGGGGAGGTCTCCCTAAGGGTGATGGGGTAAACCAGATGTGGACTCCATGCCCAGTGAAGCTTAGAGGAATAGGGCTGCACCTCACTGACGAGGCCCATTGTTCAGAGGAGAATTGCCTGTATGCAAAGTAAGGTCAGTCCAGCCCAGAAATTCCAAAGAGAGATTTGTATGCAAATTAATATGACCCTGGGGAAGTCTCCCTATGGGTGATTGGGAAAAGGAGACGTGGACTCCTTGCCCAGTGTGTTTAGAGGAATGTGGCTGCACCTCACTGACAAAGCCCATAAGAGGCCTAAACGATTGTCTGGGGTTGTAATATTCCTTGCTCAGAGGAGAATTGACTGGTATTTCAGGGCTGGACTGACCTAACTCAGCAGGATCAGACTGATATACTTCAGGAAAGTCTTCCTCTGTGAAAAGCACAACTGTGCTAAAAGAGGCTGCTCCTAAGGGCTCGATTTATCAATCATTTGGGGAATTCTCCTCCTGTCTCCTATCAGTTCTCCGCAGCTCTCCTTAGGAGAGGCGCACATGTGCTCCCGTATTTATCATAAAAAAGTTGTTTTTTTCTCCACAGTAGAGCTGAGGAGAAATAATAATAAATTTCTCCAGTCAGATTAGTATCTTCTCCTTATTTATCACTAAAAATAAGCAACTATTTTCCATCTCAATCATATATAAACCAATAGAAATCTTTATACAGTCTTCCTAGTAGCTTTGTTAACGCCCCTCTTCAGCAAACTTTAATATATGAAAATAGATCTACATTTTCATTGTTTTTGTGCTTCAATTTTAGCGCTTTTTTATATCTTATTTTTATGCCCCAATAGATATAATTTTTGTGCTCTGTTATATATTATTTTGGCGCTCCATTATATATTTTTTTTCACTCCATCATAAATTATTATTGTGCTTTGTTATAGATATTTTTTGCACCTTGTAGATCCCTTTTTTTGTGTAACTGCTTCTACAATTGGTAGAGAATAGATTTTGAATGCAGTTCTCCACTGTAGGTATGGAGAACTTTAAGGCAGGAACTTGCAGGAGAACTTTCAATCCTCCACAGGAGAATATAAATTATAAATTTGTAACTAGGAGAATTGTGAGGAGAGCTATATGAAATACGACTAAAAAGATCTAATTTAACCCTTTTTTTGGAGAACATGTTCTCCAAGGGGAGTGAAAACAGAGTAGGAGAATTTTACAGTTGAACTTGCCCAATTGTAGGCGTATTTTTGAATAATAAATAGGGTAATTATTTCTCAGGAGAACTTTTAGGAGAAAATATAGGCGAATATGAATGATAAATCGAGTCCTAGGTGGTAACTCGCCATAGAACAAGTTACTGAGCTGTTGTTCGTTCCTGGTACAGCGCTTCTCTCTTTGTATGCACATGATACAGGGGCCTGAAAATGGGGAAAAATACATTTCTCAGAAAAAAAACATATATTGCTTATTTAGTGCTATTGCATTGTCTTTTTAGTATGCACTTGTTAATTATGCAATGCTACTGTATTTTATGGCCCTTTAAGAGGCAATATTTTGCCTGATCATTAAAGTCACAAGAAGATAATTTTAACAAAGCTATGGTTACATGTTTTATGAAAATGTGTGCTTTATTTTAATAAATATGAAATCATATCCTTTATAAACAGACATGCTTAGGAACAACATACTATCTTTTTAAAGAGACTTTAGGGAACAGTAAACACGTTAAGATTGTAATATCAAATTTAATTTTACATAACAGAACAATGTTGCAATATAAGTACATTAATTTATTTTGATCCATTTTATGCAGTGTGGATTTTTCACTCCTGAAAGTGCAGAGATGAGATAACGAGGCCTTTGTGTACCACGGCATGAGAACGAGGCTCTCATCGGAGTCTATGGTAGCGCACTCTCGTGAGCACAAAGCTTCCATGCAATGCGAGCAGGAGGAGTCACGTTCTCATTGTGGCTAACTTGTAATAACAGCACACATTTGTGTGCGCACTGGTATTACTAAGTAGAGCGCAAATATCGCCCTCGCAAAAGCATTCCACTTTTAATCGAGCCCTAAATTGTTCAAATTTCAGGCCTTTTTAGGTCAGTGTTTGGTCTGAAAATGATGTATTAGAAGAAAATAACTGAGTTTTGGAAGTACAGAGATATATAATTTCATTCTTGTAGTTTCTCTTTCACCTTTATCTTTCCTCCATACTTCATAAAAATGGCAGCATTTCACTTCCTGTGTCACCCAGCTTGGTTTCTTAATTTAGAAAATCAGAGGTTTCAACCTGGTGCGGACTCTTTGGCAGAGCGCTGTAGTGCGTGACAGACTGAAATGTCAGATTTTACAGGCTACCATAAAGTATGTGATATTTTAATTATTTGTATGGCGTGCCTTGTTCCTGGCAATGCCTATGCTATGGACGTGATGACATGTATAAATGACACTTATGTAACTTGTTTTTAACGTGCATGGATTTGTTTAAGCCAGGTTGGCTTGTTTTCAGTTGCTTACTATGTATTTATTACTCGGTAAAACATGATGTAATGTAGCTATGAGAAAAAAAAAATAAGTACCTTTGTAACAATGATTTTTATTTATTTAGTAATAACTGTTAAAGGGAAACTGAACTTTCATAATTCAGATTGAACATACAATTTTAAACAACTTAAAAAAAAATAATGCTTCATTCTTTTGGTATCCATTGTTGAAGGAGTAGCACTACTGGAAGTTAGCTAAATACATTGGGTAAGACAGTGACAATAGGCTTGTTAGTGCAGCCACCAATCAGCTAGCTACCATTGCTGCTCTTCAGCCAATCTAGGTATGCTCTTCAACAACGTATACCAAAAGAACAAAGAAAATGTAATAATAGAAAGTCGTTTCAAATTGCATGCTCTATAGGAAAAATGAAGATTATTTGTAAACTTATTGTCCCTTTCAATTCTTCTTTGTATGAGTGTAACATGAAGTAAATGATGGGATAGAGATACGGCTTTGGTATAATGTGCCACCTGTCTCAGAGATAACATGAAACCCAAACATTTTTGTAAATCATTTATGTGGAACATACAATTTTAAACAACTTTTCAGTTTACTTCTATTATCAAATTTGTTTCATTCTCTTGGTATCATTTGTTGAAGGAGTAGCAATGCACTACTGGTTTCTAACGAACACATGGGTGAGCCAATGACAATCGGTATAAATAGGCAGCCACCAATCAGCAGCTAGAACCTAGGTTCTTTGCTGCTCCTGAGCTTTTCTAGAAAAACCTTTCAGCAAAGGATAACAAGAGAAGGAAGCACATTAAATAACAGAAGTAAATTGGAAAGTTGTTTAAAATGTTATGTTCTGTCTAAATCATGAATCTCTAATTATGAATTTACTGTCCCTTTAAAGCAGATACTAAGGTTTAGATTTATCAAAGGCTATCACAAGAGAACCTGCAGTCCGCATTTATGAAGCAGCGGTCATCACTACACTCTCTCCTCCCCCTCTTGGAGAATTTCAATCTCCCCCCGGTTTCGTCCGACCGGGGATATTAATAGCTCCTGCCCATGTGTGATTATCTGTGCGCGGGCAGGGGGCAGCACTCACGTGCTATGTTAAATTCAGCCAGGGGAATTCAGTCCGCCAGAGGCGAACTCGCGGACAGGGGCATATATATCTAGATTGATAAATCGAGCACTTAGTGCTAATACTGCTTATACTGCTCGGTATCCTAAAGTAGTGGTCAGTTTAAAGGGGTCTTTCACTGTGGAATCCAAGGTGGCGGGGGACTTTGTGTAGGGGTCAGTTTAGACAAGGGATGTAGCAGTGGGCGTCCTCATTTAAGGATTTGATGTGTTTTGCTTTTGGGATTGTGACAGTTAGAGGGTAAATAGTAGAGAGGTTAGAATTCGATTTGGGATTGTTGCAGTTTTCTTTTGCATTGGGGATTGAGGTGGTTAGGGGTTAAGCAGTGAGGGGTTGTGTTGGGGGATCTGGTGATTTAGTGAATAATAGTGGTTACGGGTTTTTGTGTGTTTCTTTGTGTGGTTAGTGCAGGGTTATACTATTGGGAGGTTGTGAGGGTTTACAGCTTAATAGCAGCAGTAAGGGGGGGTTAGCAGTGCAGGGTTATACTATTGGAAGGTTGTGGGGGTAACAGGTAAATAGCATTAAGGGGGGTTAGCAGTGCAGGGTTATGTCTGGGGAGGTTGTGGGGGGTTACAAGTAAATAGCAGCAGTAAGGGGGGTTAGCACTACCGGGTTATGCCTGGGGATGGTGAGGGGTTACAGGTTAAGAGCAGCAGTAAGGGGGGGTTAGGAGTGTCGGGTAATGCCTGAGGAGGGTGTGGGGGATTACAGGTTAATAGCAGCAGTAATGGGGGGTAGCAGTACAGGGTTATTCTATTGGAAGGGTGTGGGGGGTTACAGATTAATAACAGCAGTAAGGGGGGGTTATAAGTGCAGGGTTATTCTGTTGGGAGGGAATGGGGGGTTATAGGTTAATAGCAGCAGTAAGGGGGGGTAGCAGTGCAGGGTTATTCTGTTGGGAGGTTGTGGGGGGTTACAGGTTAATAGCAGCAGTAATGAGGTAATCAGTGCCAGGTTATTCTTTTGGGAAGGTAGGAGGGGATTAAAGCTTAATAGCAGCAGTAACGGGGGGTAAGCAGTAAGGGGGGGTAGCAGTGTCGGGTTATGCCTGGGGAGGTTGTGGGGGGGGGGTTTACAGGTTAATAGCAGCAGTAAGGAGGGGGGGGTGTTAGCAGTGCATGTTTATACTATTGGGAGGTTGTGGGGGGTTACAGGTTAATAGCAGCAGTAAGGGGGGGTTAGCAGTGCAGTGTTATTCTGTTGGGAGGTTGTGGGGGGATTACAGGTTAATAGCAGCAGTAAGGGGGGATTAGCAGTACAGGGTTATGCCTGGGGAGGTTGTGGGGGGTTACAGGTTAATAGCAGCAGTAAGGGGGGTTAGTAGTGCAGGCAATTCACAGGGGAAGACAGCACCTCACTACAAGTTCTGGGGCACGGAATAAAGGGTTAGCCAGACCCCAACATCATAGAAAAATCCAAAAAGATTTACAGCCTCCAAATGGTGAATAAAAAAACCTTTATTTATACAAGGTCCATAAAATAGAAACAACAACGTTTCAAACCAGCAATTGATTCTTAGTCATGTCCATGCCAATAATATTCTCTCAGATAGGATTTGATTGGTGTAGATACCATATATAAGCCCAAACTTTAAGAAGCCTCATTATGTCTTGAAAAAGGCCCTATATAAGGGCTGAAACGCGTTGACCAGTATCCCCACCAGGATTTGTGAGGCTTCCTATTTCTCTCAGGATCATTTATTTTGGTGAGTGCAATACCAATAGCTTCTACCTATAAACGGCATTTTGTACACTGTTTTCTCTTTATTTTCTTTTTTAGGATTGCATTGTTTATCACTACTTATCCCCCCAGTGGGATTTTTTGGATATCTAATTTGGACTCAGGAACCACTTGAAATAACATGCACCTTTGTTTTGGATATTTGGAAACTTGGATTATATAATACCACTGGACCCTCCTAGACCGGACCGGGTACACATCCTATGACCTTGCAACATGCTCAGCCCTGGGTGCTCAGTGGCACTCACAAGAAGCTGTGCTTTCCCCAGAGTCACAGGCAGTTAACCCCAGACAAGTCTGGGTGCAAGAACCATAGGGAAAATTACAAAACAAATTAATACAACACACAGAGAAAACCCTGCACTCACTAGCAAGCTCTCAGCTAAGATTAAAAGCAAAAAATGGAAAGGTTAGTTACCGCATTTGGCCAAATGGGACAAGCTTAGGTACAACGTCAAGGTCCTTTCCAAAAACCTGGGACCCTAAAACAGCCACACAATACAAACTCTCAATCCAAACAAACTGGGAACAAGTGAAGGTTTTTAGAATGGACCTTGACGTGGTACCTGGGCTTGTCCCATTTGGCCAGATGCGGTAACTAACCTTTCAATTTTTGCTTTTTTTTGGCCATTTGTGTATTTTTTACTGCATTTTTTCACGGTTTATCACTTTTTTATTGCACGTGTACACGTTCATATAGGTAACTAACCAGCAATCTAACCGGTCATTTATCTATATATTGTACCAATTGTACTCTTGATACTGTCTTTTTTCAGTGTATCTATCATTGGCATTTTATATATTGTATACCAACTGTATTGTATGTATCCCAATCGTATTGGGACCAATTGCATTGTGTTTTATGTGAACAGTTCTTTATCTATAATATATACCGTAAGAGTGACCAATTCTAAGTCACTCTTTTTATTGGAATTTTTTATGAGAAGTTTCTTAATACCAATAAACTGTTTTAAGTATTTTGATATTATAAGTTTTTTATAATCATTTGCCTATATATTGGTCTAACTGTCAGTGTTATTATACACTAATAGATTTACTATCGTTAGACATCTTCCTATTATCACCTCCTCCATAGTCAGCTTTTGTTCTAGTTTTAAACTATACAGGACTAGGAACACAAGCTTAAAATACAAAGTATGCTCTTTAAATTTTCCAGCTGTAATCTAACTGTAGCCTTAGAATGCCCTTGATTTAAATATTATATATATTTAACAATTTCTTATACTTTACAAGGTCACCAGTTTGAGAATTCAGTTAATATTCAAATATGTCTATCGACATATGTTTTAGGAGAATTATGCCCATTTGTAATAGAATTAATCTTGATAGTCTCTTATCCACAAAGAGTGTCCCAAGGTATTTGTCTTACAGAAAACTGTGTTCGCACACTGGTCTCTCTATAAGCAAAAATGGCAACAGCAGGATTGCAAACAGTCACCACCCAAAATATTTCCACCAAGATCCTTTCTCTCTCTGTGAAGGGAGCTTTCGTCTGAGACAAAACTCCTCCCCATGTCTTAATCATTTAGATAGATTTGGATACGCACGTTTCTCTGATTGGCTACTGGGAAATTCCATTTTCAACAGCCAAATACCTTTTGGCTGTAATACTGGATTTAGGCCATCGGGGGCAGCAGACAAAGACAAACAGTTTAATTTTTAAACTGATAACAGTAAATACAGTTCTTATATATTTTTATTCAATATACTATATTTTCTAGTATTAATGTCATATGTTCCATGCGTATTGGATTATGTCATACTATTTACCCTGACTATTTCAAGACTAGATATGATATATTTCTCATAATATTTTAGAAGATGCCTTTAAAGTTGCATTTGATTATTGTTGTACCATATTTATATAAATACAGTATGCTCCACATTCAGTACTAGTGATGTCGCGAATAGTTCGCCGGCGAATAGTTCCCGGCAAACATAGCATGTTCGCGTTTGCCGCGGCGGGCAAACATATGCGATGTTCGATCCGCCCCCTATTCTTCATCATTGAGTAAACTTTGACCCTTTACCTCACAGTCAGCAGACACATTACAGCCAATCAGCGGCAGACACTCCCTCCCAGACCCTCCCACCTCCTGGACAGCATCCATTTTAGATTCATTTGGAAGCTGCATTCTTAGTGAGAGGAGGGACAGTGTAGCTGCTGCTGATTTAATAGGGAAATTGATAGCTAGGCTAGTGTATTCAGTGTCCACTACAGTCCTGAAGGACTCATCTGATCTCTGCTGTAAGGACAGCACCCCAAAAAGCCCTTTTTAGGGCTGGAACATCAGTCTGCTTTTTTTTTCCTGTGTAATCTAATTGCAGTTGCCTGCCTGCCAGCGTGTGTGTCAGGCTCACAGTGTATACTGTGCCCACTTGCCCAGTGCCACCACTCATATCTGGTGTAACAGTAATGTAGATTTTAAAAAAACAACACTTTTTTGACTGTGAAATAATAGCAGACAGCTGCCTGTACCCAAGATGGCTGCCAATAAGGCAAATGGTGAGGGTTAGAGAGCTGTTTTGGGGGGGATCATGGAGGTTGGGGGCTAAGGGGAGGATGCTACACCACAGCATATGTAAATATGCTATAAAAAATAATTTTTTAAAAAAAAACCTTTTATTTTAGTACTGGCAGACTTTCTGCCAGTACTTAAGATGGCGGGGACAATTGTTGGGTGGGGGAGGGAAGGGAGCTGTTTGGGAGGGATCAGGGGGTCTGATGTGTCAGGTGGGAGGCTGATCTCTACACTAAAGCTAAAACTAAACCTGCAATCTCCCTACAAACTACCTAATCAACCCCTTCACTGCTAGCCATAATACACGTGTGATGCGCAGCAGCATTTAGCGTCCTTCTAATTACCAGAAAGCAACGCCAAAGTCATATATGTCTGCTATTTCTGAACAAAGGGAATCCCAGAGAAGCATTTACAACAATTTTTGCCATAATTGCACAAGCTGTTTGTAAATGATTTCAGTGAGAAACTTAAAATTTTGAAAAATTTAACGTTTTTTTTTTAATTTGATCGCATTTGGCAGTGAAATGGTGGCATGAAATATACCAAAATGGGCCTAGATCAATACTTTGTGTTGTCTACTACACTACACTTAAGCTAAAATTAACTCTACAAGCTCCCTACATGCTCCCTAATTAACCCCTTCACTGCTGGGCATAAAACACATGTGGTGCGCAGTGGCATTTAGCAGCCTTCTAATTACCAAAAAGCAACGCCAAAGCCATATAAGTCTGTTATTTCTGAACAAAGGGGATCCCAGAGAAGCATTTACAACCATTTATGCCATAATTGCATAAGTTGTTTGTAAATAATTTCTGTGAGAAACCTAAAGTTTGAGAAAAAGTGAACAATTTTTTTTTAATTTGATCGCATTTGGCGGTGAAATGGTGGCATGAAATATACCAAAATGGGCCTAGATCAATACTTTGGGTTGTCTACTACACTACACTTAAGCTAAAATTAACTCTACAAGCTCCCTACATGCTCCCTAATTAACCCCTTCACTGCTGGGCATAAAACACATGTGGTGCGCAGTGGCATTTAGCAGCCTTCTAATTACCAAAAAGCAACGCCAAAGCCATATAAGTCTGCTATTTCTTAACAAAGGGGATCCCAGAGAAGCATTTACAACCATTTATGCCATAATTGCATAAGTTGTTTGTAAATAATTTCTGTGAGAAACCTAAAGTTTGAGAAAAAGTGAACAATTTTTTTTTATTTGATCGCATTTGGCGGTGAAATGGTGGCATGAAATATACCAAAATGGGCCTAGATCCATACTTTGGGATGTCTTCTAAAAAAAAATATATACATGTCAAGGGATATTCAGGTATTCCTGACAGATATCAGGGTTCCAATGTAACTAGCGCTCATTTTGAAAAAAAGTGGTTTTGAAATAGCAAAGTGCTTCTTGTATTTATTTCCCTATAACTTGCAAAAAAAAAAGCAAAGAACATGTTAACATTGGGTATTTCTAAACTCAGGACAAAATTTAGAAACTATTTAGCATGGTTGTTTTTTGGTGGTTGTAGATGTGTAACAGATTTTGGGGGTCAAAGTTAGAAAAAGTGTGTTTTTTCCATTTTTTCCTCATATTTTTTAATATTTTTAATAATAAATTATTAAGATATGATGAAAATAATGGTATCTTTAGAAAGTCCATTTAGTGGCGAGAAAAACGGTATATAATATGTGTGGGTACAGTAAATGAGTAAGAGGAAAATTACAGCTAAACACAAACACCGCAGAAATTTAAAAATAGCCCTGGTCCTTAAGGGAAAGAAATTGAAAAATGGCCTTGGTCCTTAAGGGGTTAAAAAAAAAACCTAGATATTTGACTGTAAAATAATAGCAGTCAGTGGAGGGGGGCGGGATCGTGGGCGGGGATGTCCGAGGGCGCGCGTGCACGGGAGGGCGGGGGCGGGTGCGTGCATGGGGAGGGAGCAGGTGGGAACCGCTACACTACAGAATAAGTTGGTGTAATTTTTTTTTAAAAAAGGAATAAAAATAATGAAAAAAAAAGATCAGGCAGGTGGTGGGGGTTGGTCTGTGGGGGGGGGGGAAGCTACACTACAGAAAAAAAAAAGAAAATACTTTTTTTTGCAAACTGGGTACTGGCACACAGCTGCCAGTACCCAAGATGGCCACCAATAAGGCAGATGGGTAGGGTTATAGAGCTGTTTTGGGGGATCAGGGAGGTTGGGGGCTAAGGGGGGATGCTACACCACAGCATATGTAAATATGCTAAAAAAAAATAATCAAAACCTTTTATTTTAGTACTGGCAGAGACAATTGTGGGGTGGGGGAGGGAAGGGAGCTGTTTGGGAGGGATCAGGGGGTCTGTTGTGTCAGGTGGGAGGCTGATCTCTACACTAAAGCTAAAATTAACCCTGCAAGCTCCCTACAAACTACCTAATTAACCCCTTCATTGCAGCATTTAGCGGCCTTCTAATTACCAGAAAGCAACGCCAAAGTCATATATGTCTGCTATTTCTGAACAAAGGGGATCCCAGAGAAGCATTTACAACCATGTATGCCATTAGTTGTTTGTAAATAATTTCTGTGAGAAACCTAAAGTTTGTGAAAAAGTGAACAATTTTTTTTTATTTGATCGCATTTGGCGGTGAAATTGTGGCATGAAATATACCAAAATGGGCCTAGATCAATACTTTGGGATGTCTTCTAAAAAAAAATATATACATGTCAAGGGATATTCAGGTATTCCTGACAGATATCAGGGTTCCAATGTAACTAGCGCTCATTTTGAAAAAAAGTGGTTTTGAAATAGCAAAGTGCTTCTTGTATTTATTTCCCTATAACTTGCAAAAAAAGCAAATAACATGTTAACATTGGGTATTTCTAAACTCAGGACAAAATTTAGAAACTATTTAGCATGGTTGTTTTTTGGTGGTTGTAGATGTGTAGCATATTTTGGGGGTCAAAGTTAGAAAAAGTGTGTTTTTTTTCCATTTTTTCCTCATATTTTATAATATTTTTAATAATAATTTATAAGATATGATGAAAATAATGGTATCTTTAGAAAGTCCATTTAGTGGCGAGAAAAACGGTATATAATATGTGTGGGTACAGTAAATGAGTAAGAGGAAAATTACAGCTAAACACAAACAGCGCAGAAATGTAAAAATAGCCCTGGTCCTTAAAGGGACAGTACACTGTAAAATTGTTTTTCCATAAATGTATTTTAAATGACTTGTTATACCAACTGCAGAGTATAAAATATTTGAGAAATTGCATTTTTGGGTTTATTTGTGTATCTGAAGTAGCTGGTTTTGTGCTTTGAAACCACAGCCTATTACAATGGGTTGAGCTTCAGGTAATATCAGATCTCATTATGTTATCACTTTTATGTACACACACTTGCTTCCTTATCTTATATTTGTCTGGAACACCAAAGCTCAATACATAGAGAGAACAATGGAAAATTATCATTTTATTACTTAACTATCATGCCCCCCACTGAGGGTGTAATCTATTCTGCTGGCTGTGTTTACTTAGGCTATTCAATAGCGTATACGCCAGTATCAAAACTTTCAGAATAGGTTGGGAAACCACAAGCTAAATCAGCTATTTCAAATGCTGAAATATGAGTAAAGGAGCTACTTGCAACCAATTTAATACACTCTAGCAGGTAAAAAGGATCATTGGGAATAATTTAAAGGGGAGAAAGTTTTTGGGTGAACTGTCCCTTTAAGGGAAAGAAATTGAAAAATGGCCTTGGTCCTTAAGGGGTTAAAAAAAAATAGAAATTTGACTGTGAAATAATAGCAGTCAGTTTCCTTCACACGTGTGCGTTTCAGGGCCTGCCAGGGCACAGTGTCACACCAGTGCAACTCATATCTGGTGTAACAGTAGTGTACATTAAAAAAAAAATCTAGAAATTTGACTGTGAAATAATAGCAGTCAGTTTCCTTCACACGTGTAACAGATTTTTCAGGGCCTGCCAGGGCACAGTGTCACACCAGTGCAACTCATATCTGGTGTAACAGTAGTGAACATTAAAAAAAAAATACAATTTTGACTGTAATAGATTGAATAGCAGTTAGTTGTCTGCAAGCGTCTACTCTGCCAACTTCTGCCAGTGCACAGTGCCACTCATATCTGTTGTCACAGTAGCTTGCACGCATAGTACCACTAATCAGAAAAAAAATGACAGGCAGAGGCAGGCCACCCCGCAGGGGCCGTCGTGGTCGTGGTGCTGTGATTCCCTTTGGCCCTAGAATAATGCCCAGTGTTCAGAGGCCACGTACCCTGAACTTGAAAAGTTCTGAGGACATAGTTGACTGGCTAACACAGGACACCCAATCTTCTACAGCTTCCGCTCGGAACCTTGATGCACCATCCTCCTCCAGCTTAGCTTCGGGCACCTCTCAAGTTACCACTCGCCTGCCTGCCGCACCACCAACATTAGCACCACAGCCGCTTCACTTGATCTGTCAGAGGAGTTATTTACACATCAGTTGGGAGAAATGAGTGATGCGCAACCATTATTGCCAGAGGATGTAGATAACAGGGATATGTCTCAGTCAGGCAGCATTACACACATGGACATACGGTGTAATGATGATGATGTTGTACCCGCTGCGGGAGTTTGGTCTCTCACTGTGAAGCGGGCGTAACCCTTACACTACCTGATCGATACAACATCATACCTGATGTTTTAAAGCACGTTATTCCAAACAATTTAGGAATGTTAGGTGATTTATGCCCTTTATGGATTAAAACCAGACTCTGCCTCAACTATGTAATTTTCCATGGGAGTTTTGCCATGGATCCCCCTCCGGCACGCCACAGTCCAGGTGTTAGTCCCCTTGAAACAACTTTCCCATCACTATTGTGGCCAGAAAGAGTCCCTGTGGGTTTTAAAATTCGCCTGCCCATTGAAGTCAATGGCGGTTCGCCCGGTTCGCGAACTTTTGCGGAAGTTCGCATTTGCAGTTCGCGAACCCAAATTTTTATGTTCGCGACATCACTATTCAGTACACCTCTTGCTGAGGGCACAAAAACATATGACACAATTTACAGCACCAACTACACATGCACTTGTCAGATGCCTGAAAAATAAAAAGAATAGTTTGTTAATTTTGAAATAGATTGGACATTTTAAATTGACTGTATAGCTACTTATAACATTCAGCAAATTTTCATATTTAATGTTATACAAATAGACAATCTCATCTCCATTTATTTGTATTTACTATACAGTTTCTTATTAAGTTCAGCAAATACTTATTTAATATGTTACTGTTAGGCATTTTTCTCTTAGATCCACAAATACACATTTTTATACAATATTGAAAATTATACAAGTTGTACTTAAAAATGAATTTAAAAATTACAATGCAACATGTGTTTCTGCTTAGCTAATCTTCATCTAGATGTAACGTCTAAAATTTGTGGATTCAACACAGCAGGGCTAATCAACTATTGCATATACTTAAGATTCAAAGGGACAACATGTTTAAGGGTTCCATAATACTAATACTTACTTTTGAAGTTGCTCACTGGCCTTATTTATACAATGGTCTAAATCCTTTGTTATTTCTAAGATAACTATGAAAACAAATCCATTGATGAATTGGGACAAAGGCCTGCAATGTGTCCTTGACAAATGAGAAAGGGGGGCTGTGTCACAAACAGCTTCACAAATAAATTGATCATTTATATATATATAATTTAATAACACTCACAGATGTCCTGACACAGCTACAACAGCAGTATAATAAGTTATTATGTGCATAGTGTATGCAACAATCAACTTGTAAATATCAAGGTAAATTTGACCAGCACACTGATTATCACTTCCCATTATTTCGGATGCATTAATTTAACCACACACAATAAACAATGTTGGTAAAAGGGACATTATACACTAGATTTTTCTTTGCATTAATGTTTTGTAGATGATCCATTTATATAGCTCATCTGGGTGTGTTTTTGTAAAAATGTATAGTTTTGTTTATTTTTTATTAACATTGTGCTGATTTTCAGACTCCTAACCAAGCCCCAAAGTTTTAGATGTATACTGACTTCAGACTGCTTATGATTGCATAATGGATCTTTTCATATGCAGGGGAGGGGGAAGGTTCTGCTATTAGCCCTTTTCAGTGGATGTCCCAGGTTAATCTCCTTAATGGTACTAAACCTTGGAACCTCTATGTAAGTTTTTGAAAGGTTTTACACTGGATTTTTAGATCAATATCTGTGCATATTATTCTTTATAGTAGTGTCTATTACATGCAATTATATGAAAATTGGTATATACTGTACCAATTGATACTGATTGCACAAGACCAAGTGCATTGATTACAGCACTAAGGCTAATATAGTCAAAACGCTTTAAACAGGAGCACTATTCTGTCTGTTTTATGGGGTGGTTTATTGTTGAATCCATTTCTGAATTAAAGCTGTGATTTTAAGCTTGCAGGGCTTCCAGATTTTTGCTTATGACCAATTAGAGCATCTCTTATTTGTGTTAGAATGACACTTTCAGATGCCCATAGTCATAAAAAATAATTTTCTTCTGTATCCAGCCATGGGGGCCGATTTACCAATATGCCGGCGGACATGATCCGCTGTCGGCATTTATTAATGCACAAGCATTTCTAGTGAAATGCTTGTGCAATGCTGCCCCCTGCACATTCACGGCCAATCATCTGATTGGAATGATTACTATCAACCACCTTAGAGGTGGCGGACGAGTTAAGGAGCAGCGGTCTTAAGACTGCTGCTTCTTAAAGGGGCAGTAAACCTAAAAAATAATGTTATATAGTTCTGAACATAGTGCAGAATTTTATAACATTATCTTAGCCAAACTTTATGCAATATAATATTGCTGGTGAAATTTGACTAAAAAAAAAAGAGGGTTTTTCAGACCACCGCTCTTGCAGAGCAGAAGCGAGCTGCATTGAGTGTAATGGCGTGATCGGGCCGGGCTGTGACTAGACAGCTGCCCAGATGCGCTCAGGGGGAAAACCAGACCCGCTCAGTAGAGCAAGAGCAGCGGTCTGAAAAACCCTCTTTTTTTTAAATCAAATTTCACCGGCAATATTATGTGCAGAATTATATAACATTATTTTCAAGGTTTACTGCACCTTTAACTTATGTTTCCGGCGAGCATTCCCAGCTACATAAATCGGCCCCATGGGGTCATTCGGAATTTGTCTGATAACAAAAATCCTCTATTTTCTATGGGGAACATCTTTAGGGCAGCAGAGGAGCAGCTGGATAGCAGCTTAAACCTAAATAATGTTGTAGTTAGTGCAATTGCTACAAGCCAGCAGCAGCACTAAAAAAACGATGATTATTTTTAATGTATTTAATGTTTTTTAACAGGGTCAGGATTGCCAAGAACAAAAGTAAAGATGAAATACTTGCTGGCGGGCACAGGAATTAAGCACTTGACAAGGACAATTCAGGCTCACTGTTACATAGTATAAAACTATAATTCTAATGCCTTGCCTGCCTTTGAGTAACAATTTTAACTGCATGAACGATTTAACAACATTTCTGTATCTTATGCATTTGGTCTTTTATTTTTTTAAAGGAATGACTCATTTTGCATTATGAAACTAATGCAAACCATACAGCCAACTCTGTGTTTTGTTTTATTTTGTGCCTTCGTCAGAATTCGAATGCTCATGTCTAATGAAAACCTAACAGTAGTGTTGATGTAATCTTGTAAAGAATTTTTCAACCTTCACGTGTTAAGAAGCATTTATGTCTTTAAAGGTTCATCTACCAAGGGCATTTTACTGTCTGCAATAATAATGTGCTTTTGTCCAGGGCCAATAATGTAATCAGTACTTTTACGTCAAAGAGCCCATGTGCCAAAATGATTGTGCAGTTATGTTGGGGAAGTAGCTATAATAGTTACCATATTGTTAATTTTCCTCCACTCTCCCAGAATCAATTACTTCTAAAATTCTGTGCACCAAATATGGGGAAATATGCTTATGATTTCCCTTTCATGAAGTAGAAGATAGTGCCAGTGTACATCCAGCCAGCTGATTTCTTCTCAAACAATTTCTAAATTAGGCTTTTTTTTTTCCCCCTTCAGCCAATGTGTCTGAAAATCTTTCCTCACTCTTACTTTCTGGGACACAGCTATACACCACAGATAGCAGATGAAATTTACTTCCAAATGTTGTTCTTTCAAATACAGATATTTGGCAGCCTAAAGATTTATTATCATATGTGATAAAGATATTATTAGACTCCTTTATTCTTTAAAAATGGAGCTCAAGAGACGTGCATGCACCTGAGCCTACGTCAGTATGCTCTTATGGAAAAAGGCCAAGTTTCAACAAAGAATACCCAGAGAAAGCATAAATCTGATCATTAAAGGGACATTAAACACTTTGAGATAGTAATATAAAATGATAAATCGTGTATATAAAAACAAGACTGCAATATACTTTCATTATTTATTTTGTTCCCTTTTCTTGTAATTCCATTCTAAAATTGTGAGCTTTTCAGTTCCTGTTAGAATAGGAAGTGTAGAACACTGTTATTTTTCACACAGCCATTGGCTGCACACTCTAGTGACCTATTTATAACTGTTCCTAATTGGCCAGAGCAAAAGAAGGTAACCTAAGTTACAACATGGCAGCTCCCATCATTTTATAGACACTAGAACTTTACACTTACTTTGTTAATATTTAAACAGGTAATGAAACTTTAAAAAAATACATCTACATGTTATTCTCAGACTAATCTTTTCCAGAATGTATCATCTATCTAGCATTTATTTAGTGTCCCTTTAAAGTGAAACATTTAAAAAATCTATGCCCTATATGAATCATAAAAAGTTCAGTTTTGATTTCTGTGTCCCTTTAAAAGGATCAATAAACACCTTCTAATTACAAGACATTTGTGTTGCTATAGAATAACATATCAGCCAAGTCTACTGCAAGGGTTTACATTAGAACTTGCCCCCCTCCCCCCCAGTTCGAAGGGGTTAAGCAGTTTTTTATTTTTATTGGGTTTTGTAGATTTAATTAATTGGGTTACAATAGGTTGATAATATGAGTACAAAGCACATACACAACTCAAAATGTTTGTCATGGAAGAA
This sequence comes from Bombina bombina, assembly GCF_027579735.1. NCBI lineage: Eukaryota > Metazoa > Chordata > Amphibia > Anura > Bombinatoridae > Bombina > Bombina bombina. The sequence continues at coordinate 298,717,799 of NC_069505.1, read as the reverse complement.
TAAAAAACAGGAAATGTTTAACTCCTACTCTTTTATATTCACAACACATTTTTTTTTCTACTATAACTAGAATCCTTAAATTGTGCCAACTTTTGCTGTAATTTACTGCACACCCTGCTCATGTGATTTTGCTTTACTGTTTACATGCTACAGAGTGACCTGGATTAAATAAATGTTTTTTTGTGAACCTTATATCTTACTGAAAAAAACTTGCAGCAATATCAACTCAAAAAAGGCAAAAATAATTATACCAAAGCTGAGAAATGCAATTTTAAATGCAGCTGCATCAAACCTGCATTTGTTTACAGTGGAACTTTTTCTATAAGATGAGAACTAAAGGATACCAGCATCATAAAAACACCTATAAAATGTTACAGAACAAATAAAAGGGGAACAATTACACCCTCTAAAATAACAGTCCAATCTAATATACTAAAAGAAGAATATTTTGAAAAAAACAAAAGAAAAATGCTTTAAAATAGCTAGACATAGACATACTTTAAGAATGCCTCACACTTGGACATGGTTTAAGTAAAAATGCCAAATCACATTTGCTTTCCCCATTCCAGTTCCTTTCTGCAACACTTCCAAATTGCTTCTCATTCTGTCCAGCGAGACAACTTTACTAAGAGCAAAGAAAAACATGGGGCGCGATCTGATATACGGCGTAGTTTTCGGCACAAGCGAGGGAACCCGCGCTGCCTGTAATTTCACCTCGCAACTCGAGCTATCCAATATACTGCGCCGTCAGATGCTAAACTGGCGAAAGTAGGAAAAACCGGCGATCAAATAAAATGTGCGCAAATACACATTTTAGTAATCGCAAGTACTTACGCCAGTATTTTGTTCACGTAAAGTCTCAATAAAGAGTAGTTTGATGCAAAATAGGCTACGAATCGTAAAAAATCTAAAAAAAAAATCTAAAAGATGCGCCACGTAATTAGTAGGTGTTATAAATGATAAGAAGGTGTTATGATCATATGAGCCATCCTAGGTTTTGCTTTCAACTAAGAATACCAAGAGAACAAAGCAAGTGTTCTAATTAAATATGAAAGTAGTTAGAAATAACATGCCCTATTTAAAAGAAGGTTTTCTTTGGAGTTGACTGTCCCTTTATATATTTTGGCATCAGTGCCAAGCTTTGTTAGCATTAGAATAAATTACACCAGTGGGTTCTAAAGAGATGAAGGTAATCCAATTTACATTAAATAAGCAAGTATATGTCCCCAATGTGATAAAGTACCTACAAGCTCAATCCATTTGACTATTTAAAATACACAAATAAACCTTAAAAAAGCAATATCATAGTATACTGTCCCTTTAACCTTGAGATGCTGCTTAAATGTATGTGTTTGTTAAGGCTTCCAGGGAGTTACGTTGTTTTTTTAGTCAGTGCAAGGGCTCCTGCGCCTGCAATTTGTGACGAGATGAGAATGGAGTAGATTTTCTGAAATCTGCGCGCGTAAGTCCTTACGCTGTATATTGGATACCAAACTGCACGTGTTTTGTATGTCAGTCTAAGGGTAAAAATAATACGGGCGAAGGTAGAAATATACGCGCGTAACTTCTAAGTTACGCCGTATATGTGATACCAAACCGCACAAAATTTGGCGTCACCGGCTTTTGCGGGCGACGATTTATATCGGATCGCGGCCATGAAGTTTGTGCATTTACATTTACCGTTTTCAAGCATGTTTCTGAAGTTGGTGATTGTGTCGTTGTTTTAACTGTGAGATTACAGGTATTGGGCACTTCACAACTATTGATGTTAAAGACAGGAACACACATTAATATATGGTACAAATTATAAGAGAATCAATGCTCATAGAATTTCTCGCCTTTACAATATGACTACTACTACTAATCGGTGCAGAAACATTTCAAAATGTAAATTGTCACAGAAAATTATACCACAGATGTATTCCCAGATTGCTTTTATCAAAACCCTATATATATATATATATATATATATATATATATATATATATATATATATATATATATACTGTATATATAGACATATTATACACATATACATAAAATAATAATAATTATTACAATATATATATATATATATATATATATTTATTTTTTAAGAAAAATCCTCTTGTGAATCACATTTAGTGTTTTTATAAAATGCTCATAAAAGGTTTAAATTGACTAACATAACTAGTTACACATGGTGACTTTATGATTCTCTATCATTAAAATGACCCAATGATTTATCAATGTTGTTATAAAATTTTCTATAAAAATCACTAGATTCACGGGAACATTCCCAAAACAACATTTTTGCTGTCACTCCAATTAAACTAAAATAGATTTTTTTTATTTACCTGTCAAAACTATGTATTTTTTTTAAGTAGACAACCCAAGGTATTGATCTAGGCCCCTTTTGGTATTTGTCATGCCACCATTCCACCGCCAAATGTGATTAGATAAAAAAAATCATTAACTTATTCACAAACTTTGGGTTTCTCACTAAAATTATTTACGTACGGTTTGTGCAATCATGGCACAAATGGTTGTTAATGCTTCTCTGGTATCTCTTTGTTTAGAAATAACAAACATGCATGGCTTTGCCATTGGTTTTTGGTAATTAGAATGCCGCTAATTGCAGCTGTGCACCTCAATTATATTATTCCCGGCAGTGAGGGGGTTATCCAGGTAGCTTATAAGGTTAATTTTAGCTGTAGTGTAGAGATTACACTCCCACCTGGCACCTCCCACCCCCTAATCCCTCCAAAACAGAACTCTTCCCACCCACCCCCACTCATCCCCAGCATCTTAGGTACTGGCAGACACTCTGCAAATATGCAGTTTAGGGGGTTATTATTATTATTTTTCTGCAGTGTAGTGATCTTCCTCAACCATCCCACCTCCCTGATCCCCCCCAAATAGCTCTAATTCACCCACACTAATTGCAGCCATTTTTGGTGCTGGCAGCTGTCTGATAGTACCTAATATATACTTATTTTTATTTTTTTATTACATTTTTTTATATATTTTTTTATTTTTCTGCCATGTAGTGCTCCCTACACCTCCCCCTCTGGTGATCATTAGTTAGGGCACCCCCAACCCCAAATTCAAGCACTTTCCTATAGTGTAGCTCCCCATCCCTCCCTCTCCCTTCAAAAAAAATTTCTGCAGTGTAGAGCCCCTCCCACTCCCTCCCTCTTCCACCAGCTTCCCGCTTTCCCTCCCACATCTCCTGCCGGCACCAGCAGAAAATTGTTACAGACGGTGACACACACAGTGTCACCATCTGTAACGATTTGGCATCTGCCTTCATATGGATCTGGAGCACCGATTGGGCTCTGTTTCCATATTTAGACAGATGACTGCAGCTCAGAAAGAGCAGCTCTCGGGGACACTTGACAGCTGAGACTGCTGGAGCTTCCTGTAACTGCAACATATATATATACGTTATGCGGTACGATGGGCTTCGTACCACATGACAAATATATACATCATAATGGGTCAAGGGGTTTTGGTATCCATTCCCCCAAAACTTACATTTATCCACCAATCTAGGAGTTCTTTAGGAGGAAGCCAGGTGTCCACAGAGGATGAGAGGATGAGATGTCCTAATTTCTCATTATCTGAGAATGTTGCCCTAGTCCAGGCCATCATGGACAATCACAGTGCCCTCTTTGGCCAGGAGAAGGGCAAAGGTGTTGCCAGAAGGTGGAAAACAGCATGGTTGGCGGTAGAGGATGCCATCAACAGTGTGGCCCCGCACAGGAGGACTGTTGAGGGCCTCAAAAAAAGATGGAATGACTGTAAGAGGCGGGTGAAAGAGAAGATGGGGCAGGAAGTCATGCACCAGAGGGGAACAGGCGGTGGTCCACCCTTGGAAGCAGAATACAACGTCTGGCAAGAGATGATACATAGGTCCCTGAGTATCACAGCAGTCCGTGGACTTCCAGGGGCTCGTGACTCAGGGGTTGCAACCACAGCACCTCATGCTGGTGAGTAACATCCCACACACCAGTATGATATGTATTTGAGATATAACATCCTTTAATGTCACACATTCATGTACACAATCAGGAGCATGGTATTTGGCCTACTAACAAAAACATCTACAATTATATATGACATTAATGCTACTTAACACAATGCAATTCATGATATGAGTTGGAATAGTGCAATACTAACATGTCTCAGAGTAACACAAGCCACAAGCCACATGTAGAGTTTTCAGTAAATGGACACTATAGCCATCACAATACTTTTAGCTGAGAAAGCAGGTTCTGTGCCTACATCAGGCTAAAGTAAATTGTGTGACTATAGTGTAACTTATAGAACACATTTTCTCCATCATTGACATGTACACATAACTATTGTATGAAACACATACCTGTATACTGTGCAGATTAAAATCCCTCATATCACAAATCACATTGTGCACATGCATGTTATAGAGTTTGACATGAGAACCAGTATAGGCCCTAGCATGTATCAATGTACATTGTATGCCCACATGGACATATATATGACTGTACTAATCCCTCTCATCATTTGACTCCTCCACAGAACCTCCTGTCACCAGGCTGCAAACAGGCATGCCGCCACCTCCACCACCACCACCAGTCACAGGCATGCCGCCACCTCCACCACCACCACCAGTCACAGGCATGCAGCCACCACCACCAGTCTTCAGGCAACAACTTGAACATTATGCTCCCAGGCATGAGCAGGGTTGGATGGCGTCAGTAGAGGACCCGGAAGTGATGCCACCACCATTGGCATATGACCCCTGGAAGGAGGAATACTCTTCTTTTGGCTTTGAGGGGAAGCCCATTCAGCCACAAAGGGTACATGTCTTTACCCCCCCCCCCAACACAATATCAGGGCAGTCATGGATTATATACACAAGGTATGTACCAAGAAGTGCAAACTGGACAGGCTGAGTGGTCACTCACTGCTCATCAATGGGACTACCAATCCACCCTGAGAGCTCCAGCATCATCTTCCCTTGGGAGAGCTCCAGCATCCTCTTCCATTGGGAGAGCTCCAGCATCCTCTTCCCTTGGGAGAGCTCCAACATCTGCAGATGAGCATATAGCTGGAATTACTGAAGCACCAGCAGATGCAGCTGAGGATGTCGCACCAGCAGATGCAGCTGAGAATGTCGCAACAGCAGATGCAGCTGAGGATGTCCCACCAGCACCAGCAGAATTAGCTGGACCTGCACATCAAGCACCTAGAAACCCTGCTGCTGAAGAGCCTGTGGATGCTCTGTATTCTCCCCTGGGTGTGGAATACATTTCACTACAGAGGAGGCTCATAACAAGCTGCGAGAGCATTCAAAGAGGCCAACGGAGGTTTCACAGGAGCCAAGAGAGGTTACTCAAGGGTAGCATCAAGCTGCAGAGGGACATTGCAGCATCATTAAATGGAATTGTACAAAACCAGTCGCAGATGATGAGAATTCAGTCTGATATGCAGATGCAGATGGACAATAGATGGCGGGAACAAAATCAACTCTTGGGTGTGTTGGTTGAGCACTTTACACACCAGCAGGACACTGTCTCCAGCCTATCATCTGTGGCCAGCACACCAGCAGAAACAGAACAATCCTCTCAAACCAGGAGAACAAGGAAATCCACTACAGCCACCTCAGCTCCCTCATACAAGAAGCCAAAAAGAAATAAATATTCTTATAGTTCACCATAAATCTTGTCCTCTGTTATTTACCATATAATTGTCATCCACATCCATGTGAGGTGTGTTTTAGTACAGTAATATTCTTAAAACATATAATAAGATCTGTGTGGAAATGGCCCAAAAAAAGGTAATATTATCATGTTTATGACATATTCATGTTCTATAAACCACATCACATAGTTGTGTATGAAGGGTACATATAGTAATATTCACTTATAAGATGTAAATCAAGGTTTCTCACATCCAATATAAATTGACATATGGGTATGTCTAAATAATAATGTTTTTACAGAAGGTGTGAACATAAGGTATAAACATCCATTTTGATTCTTATTAATGATAGTCAATAAATCATAGTGACCTAAACATGAATTAAACAAATGTTACATTTACAGTAATTAGGGTGGTTAAGGGAAGGGGGGTGGGATGTAGTAGTTTCACTTACATGCAGTGGAAATCCACAGTATGTAATTCTGCAAAACATGATATATACACACGCAATGGTTGGTGAGGTACAGTCAAACATCATAATACATGTGAATGTTACGGTTTACTGTAGTTATGAAAAAGTAACTTACAGGTGAAGTATTCGTGGATCACAAAGCCCCACACTTCATTCCCCCTCAGTGTCCCCCTGTCCACATCCTCAGGTACAGGAACCAGCTGCTGTTCTTCTGGTTCCATGTTCCCCAATATACGTGTGTCCACAGCAATGTTGTGTAGAATACAACATGCATTGACAATGGAACACACTTTGTTGGGGTTATACTGTAAAGCTCCGCCTGTCAAATCCAGACACCTGAATCTGGTTTTGAGCAGGCCAAAGCTCCTTTCAATGACATTTCTGGTCCATATGTGGGCCTCCTGGTACCTGAGTTGTGGCTCTGTAAGGAGGTGCACCAAGGGGGTTAACAGCCATGGTCTGCAGCCGTACCCTGCGTCACCTGTCATGTAACATATGTATTCTGATTACTAACGGTTCATCATGTGCTTAAAGGGACATAACATGGATTTCCTTTAAAAGATATTTTTTTCAAAAACATTAAATTGGTGCATTGTAAGCTATATACTTTTATACGAATTCAAACAAAGTTAAAGGGACACTGAACCCAAATTTTTTCTTTTGTGATTCAGATAGAGCATTCCATTTTAAAGGGACAGTCGAGGCCAAAATAAACTTTCATGATTCAGATAGAGCATGTAATTTTAAACAATTTTCCAATGTACTTTTATCACCAACTTTGCTTTGTTCTCTTGGTATTCTTAGTTGCACGCTTAACCTAGGAGGTTCATATGCTAATTTCTTAGACCTTGAAGGCCACCTCTTTTCTTTTTTTTTCTCACAGTTTTTCACCACTAGAGGGTGTTAGTTCACGTAATTCATATAGATAACACTGTGTTCGTGCACGTGAAGTTATCTGGGAGCAGGCACTGATTGGCTAAACTGCAAGTCTGTCAAAAAAACTGAAATAAAAGGGCAATTTGCAGAGACTTAGATACAAGATAATCACAGAGGTTAAAGTATATTATTATAACTGTGTTGGTTATGCAAAACTGGGGAATGGGTAATAAAGGGATTATCTATCTTTTAAAACAATAGAAATTCTGGTGTAGACTGTCCCTTTAAGAAAATGTCCTTTAAGTGAAAAACTATTTATAGAATACTGTCCCTTTAAAGGGACATGAAACACATATTTCTTTTTATTTTATTCAACTTTATAATTGACTAAAATTATGTAATTTTCTCCATTCTCTTGATATCATTTGCTGACAAGCATATTAGATATGCTCATTAGCTGCTGATTGGTGGCTGCACATAGATGCCTCATATGATTAGCTCATCTATGTGCATTGCTATTTCTTAAACAAAGGATATCTAAAGAATAAATCAAATGAGATTATAGAAGTAAATTGTAATGTTGTTTAACATTGTATTCTCTATCTGAAACATGAGATAATTATTTTGTGTTTAGTGTCCCTTTAGTAGAAATATACAGACAGAATGAAGGTACTCACCAAGCAGCCATCCTCCCGAGAGTGTGCCAGATTCGAAAAGCTGGAATAAGGAGGTCTGGCGCAGGATGTAGGAATCATGTGCACTACCTGGAAAGCCTGCATACACATGTGTGAATTTCAGAGTGGTATCGCAGACCATCTGGCAATTCAAGGAGTACAACCCTTTCCTGTTAATATAGAGGATTGGCTCCTCATGTGGGCCCGCGATACGCACATGTGTGCAATCAATTGCCCCCATGACATTGGGAATACCCCCCAGTCGATAGAAGCCTTGATTAAGACGGTTCCATTTCTGGGGGGTACGGGGGAAATTAATGTATCGCTGTGTCTGGTTATCTAGAGCAGTCAAAACCTCCCCTAGAATCCTGGAGAAGGTGGACTGCGCTAGACCAGACACAAGGCCCTCTGTTGACTGGAATGAGCCAGATGCCAGGAAGTGTACAACACACAACTTCTGCATACCAGTCAGAGCTCGGTTCCTATTCGCTTGAGGGTCAATATCATCCTTCAAGACCTCATATAGGTCAATGAGGCTTGCAGAAGTCAAGCGATACTTTTCCCAGACCTCCCCTTCTGTCATCCCAAACCCAAACAGGGTGACCCTAACCCTGTGTATCCTTGGTGCCCTTGCTCTTCCCCTCTGCTGATGCCGATGTCTTATAGGCCCTGCTGGTCTATGACCAGCTGCAGCAACAACAGCAGCAGCAGGGGCAGCACCAGGAACAGGGACAACAGCAGGAGGAGCAGGGACAGCAGCAGCAGCAGCAGGAGCAGGGACGGCTACAGCACCATGACCATGGGGACCTCAGCAGCAGGTACATCCTCCACAACAGGGGCTTGTAGGGCTTCCAGCACCCCTTGTGCCCCACAATGCTGTCTGTGTATTTGTTGCAGAAAATGCAGGGGGAACATGGTGGCTAATGAGGGTGTGCATTGCCAGGTGTTTTAAGGCTGCAGGTGAGAGGTTGTGCTGTTTGTGATTGGTTTGACACACTTGCAGGGGCAGGAATTCTGAATGCTTAGAAGAGGTTTAACTGTTTGAGGTTTGCTGCTGATATGTATGTTGTTGAGCATGCATTTGTTAGGCCTTCAGAGAGTTACGTTGTTTTTTTAGTCAGTGCAAAGGTTTCTGTGCCTGCAATTTGTGTCGAGATGAGAATGGAGTAGATTTTCTGAATTCTGCGCGCGTAAGTCCTTACGCTGTATATTGGATACCAAACTGCGCGTGTTTTGTATGTCAGTCTATGGGTAAAAATAATACGGGTGAAGGCAGAAATATACGCGCGTAAGTTGTATGCTATGCCGTATATGTGATACCAAACCAGCGCAAAATCTGGCATCGCCGGCTTTTGCGGGCGACGCTGCATATCGGATCAGGCCCTAGATAATAGGAGTTAATTAGAAAGTTGCTTAAAATTGCCTGCTCTATCTGAATCATGAAAGTTTAATTTTGACTAGATTAAGTCTATAAGCATACAAAGAAAGATTATCGGACATACATGTAAAAAAACTGAAAAAAATAAAACACATTAAAAATATTTATTTATGCATGAAAAAAAAAAGTTATGGCAGTTTTAACTGATATCAATTTTAGCAAAAACTGCATGTTTGTGCACAATTGACATTTAAGATTCAGTTGCTTACTGGCTAATAAAGACAACTCCTAGTATATTTTTACATAAATAACTCTTTAAAGGGACATTATACACTCATTTTTTCTTTGCATAAATGTTTTGTAGATGATCTATTTATATAGCCCATAAAGGTTTTTTTTTTTACAAAAATGTATAGTTTTGCTTATTTTTAAATAACATTGCTCTGATTTTCAGACTCCTAACCAAGCCCCAAAGTTTTATGAGAATACCGTCAGCTACCTACTCCAGCTTGCTCCTGTTTGTATAAAGGGTCTTTTCATATGCAAAAGAAGGGGGAGAGGGGAGGGTCTTATTTCCCACTTGCAGTGGGCTTTCCAGCTACCTTTTCAACAAAGCTAAACTGAAAGCTTCTAAATAAGTTTTTAAACAGTTTTATACTGGATTTTTATATCAGTATATGTGCATCTTATTCTTTATAGTAGTGTCTATTACATGCAGTTATATGAAAATGAGTGTATACTGTCCCTTTAAATACACACAATAAAAAAAATCACTTTATTGTTCCTTTACATTTTTTAGATTGTAAATTAACCCCTTAATGACCACAGCACTTTTCCATTTTTTGTCCGTTTGGGACCAAGGCTATTTTTACATTTCTGCTGTGTTTGTGTTTAGCTGTAATTTTCCTCTTACTCATTTACTGTACCCACACATATTATATACCGTTTTTCTCGCCATTAAATGGACTTTCTAAAAAATACCATTATTTTCACCATATCTTATAATTTACTATAAAAAAATTATAAAATATGAGGAAAAAATGGAAAAAAAACACACTTTTTCTAACTTTGACCCCCAAAATCTGTTACACATCTACAACCACCAAAAAACACCCATGCTAAATAGTTTCTAAATTTTGTCCTGAGTTTAGAAATACCCAATGTTTACATCTTCTTTGCTTTTTTTGTAAGTTATAGGGCCATAAATACAAATAGCACTTTGCTATTTCCAAACCATTATTTTTCAAAATTAGCGCTAGTTACATTAGAACACTAATATCTTTCAGGAATCTCTGAATATCCATTGACATGTGTATATTTTTTTTTAGTAGACATTCCAAAGTATTGATCTAGGCCCATTTTGATATATTTCATGCCACTATTTCACCGCCAAATGCGATTAAATACAAAAAATTGTTCACTTTTTCACTAATTTTTTCACAATCTTTTGGTTTCTCACTGAAATTATTTACAAACAGCTTGTGCAATTATGGCTCAAATTATTGTAAATTATTCTCTGGGATCCCCTTTGTTCAGAAATAGCAGACATATATGGCTTTGGCATTGCTTTTTGGTAATTAGAAGGCTGCTAAATGCCACTGCGCACTACACGTGTATTATGCCCAGCAGTGAAGGGGTTAATTAGAGAGCATGTAGGGAGCTTTTAGGGGTAATTTTAGCTTTAGTGTAGTGTAGTAGACAACCCAAAGTATTGATCTAAGCCAATTTTGGTATATTTCATGCCACCATTTCACCGCCAAATGCGATCAAATTAAAAAAAACGTTACATTTTTCACAATTTTAGGTTTCTCACTGAAATCATTTACAAACAGCTTGTGCAATTATGGCACAAATGGTTGTAAATGCTTCTCTGGGATCCCCTTTATTCAGAAATAGCAGACATATATGGCTTTGGCGTTGCTTTGTGGTAATAAGAAGGCCGCCAAATGCCGCTGCGCATCACACTTGTATTATGGCTAGCAGTGATGGGGTTAATTATGTAGCTTGTAGGGAGCTTGCAGGGTTAATTTTAGCTTTAGTGTAGAGCTCAGCCTCCCACCTAAAACATCAGACCCCCTGATCCCTCCCAAACAGCTCTCTTCCCTCCCCCACCCCACAATTGTCCCCGCCATCTTAAGTACTGGCAGAAACTCTGCCAGTACTAAAATAAAAGCTATATTTGGGTTTTTTTTTTTTTTGGCATATTTACATATGCTGCTGTGTAGGATCCCCCCTTAGCCCCTAACCTCACTGATCCCCCACCAAGCAGCTTTCTAACCCTCCCCCTCTGCCTTAATGGGCGCCGTCTTGGGTACTGGCAGCTGTCTGCCAGTACCCAGTTTAGTAAAAAAAAGTATGATTTTTGGGGGGTTTTTTTTGCCCTTTTCTGTAGTGTAGCTCCCCCCCCCCAAGACCAACCCCCCACCCCTTCAGGAACCCTTAGATTATTATTATTATTTTTTTATTTGTTTTTTTTTTAACTTTTCTTAACCTTTTTTTTCTGCAGTGTAGCGGTTCCCTCCCGCTCCCACCCCATGCACGCGCCCGCCTGCCGCCCCCCGTGCACACGCGCGCTCCCGTGCGCGCCCCCGTATGTCCCGTACCCGATCCCGCCCCCCTCCACTCCACCCGGCACATCGATGGCCGCCCACCCGCCTCCCAGACTTGCTCCCACCCACCAACGATACCGGCCACCGATGTCCGGTGCAGAGAGGGCCACAGAGTGGCTCTCTCTGCATCGGATGGCCAAGGGGGGTTATTGCAGGATGCCTCGATATCGAGGCATCACTGCAATAACCGGAAAGCAGCTGGAAGCGAGCAGGATCGCTTCCAGCTGCTTTCCAGACCAAGGACGTACGCCACACGTCCTCGGTCATTAATTGTATTTTTTTTTGAGGACGTGTGGCGTACGTCCTTGGTCATTAAGGGGTTAAACTCTCTGCTGGGCAATGCTTTAAAATGTATTTTTGTTCATTAGTATCTACATATTTTATTAAAAATTAGATATATTCTATTCTATTTAAAAAAAAAAAAAATGCTTTTAATCTGAGATGTTTTTTTCTAGTGCATTTCGGGATGTTTTTTTTTGTATAGAATCTATTTTTTGGATTTAAAGCCTTATCTATTTACAACGTTTTAAAACAGCAACATAATCTTAATTAATCTTTTTTTTTTTTTTTCTTAAATAAATTTTAAAAAAAAGTTTCCATTCATTAAAATAACCACTACGTGACAAAATAAAGACACATTGTTCTGGTAGACAAAGGCACTATATCATATTTCATAAAATCTTCATTCCTATGTCTGAGTCTTTGAACTCTCAAACCATCATTTTTATGTGAAAAGAAAGAAACAGATTCTACCTCTATCTGATAAAAAGTGAACTGGAAAATTATTATTCAGAGAAATACCTGCAATTTACTCTGGGGAGGATATGGTTATTCTGTATACCGTCTGCCACAAAAAAAAAAGGTATATTGTGAAATTGTGTTGTTACAAGAAAAATTTAATTCTTGCTTAATGTGAGTAAGCTCAGAGCTAGACCAATAATCCTGATATATACTGAAAAATTCAATTTTGACACCCACAGAATAAGACAACTAATAATTATTGTATTTTAGCACATGTGCAATACAAAGAAAAAAAAACTTGAAGGGTAAGTCAAATATATTATTTATTGAAAATAAATTATATTTCCTGAAGAAGTCTTTTAATTCCCAGAATTCACAATCTGAAAAATGCCATCACCCAAAAACAGCCAAAAAAAAAACTCATGTTGTCGCCGATATAGAATCATAAATGTTATTAGAATAGATTAATAACTTGCTTATTCCAATTGTTTTTAATGGTCAAACTCAACTCACCACTTTGATTATTTAGAGGCTTCAAACTTGAGTCTGCAAATGACTGGGCTTGCCACTGTCATTTTGTTGACAAAACAGTTCTGCTGAAAACAAAGTGCAAATTCCGTACATATATTTATATGTGAAGCCTGTTAAGTGCTCTTTCAGCTTTCAGCACTGGAACATCTTCAGACTTAAAGGGACAGTCTACACCAGCGTTTGTATTGTTTAAAAAGATAGATAATCCCTTTATTACCCATTCCCCAGTTTTGCATAACCAGCACTGTTATATTAATACACTTTTTACCTCTGTAATTACCTTATGATAGGCCTCATCAGACTGCCCCCTTATTTCAGTTCTTTTGACAGACTTGCATTTTAACCAATCAGTGCTGACTCCTAGGTAAATCCACGGACGTGAGCATAATGTTATCTATATGGCACACATGAACTAACGCCCTCTAACTGTGAAAAACTGTAAAATGCATTTAGATAAGAAGCGGCTTTCAAGAAATTAGCTTTTAAGCCTATCTAGGTCTAGCTTTCAACTAAGAATACCAAGAGAACAAAGCAAAATTTAATGATGATAGTAAATTGGAAAGTTGTTTAAAATTACATTCCCTATCTGAATCATGAAAGTTTATTTTTGACTAGACTGTCCCTTTAAATTACAGGAAAACGGGGTAAAATAAATAATGAAAGTGCTTTTGTTTTATTATGTATAATTATTATGAACATACGTTGTTTCAATATGTATAATTAAGGATGTTATATTACAATCTCCAATTTTCCCTTCCAAATGTATCATTTTATTATTATTATGTTTTTTTATTATTATTAATATATATTATGTTTTTATTAATTATTCTGAGTCATTTTATTTTAGGTAGTGTAATTTTAATTTAATATTTGTGCTTTTCTTAATGAAATTTTGCATACTTAAAAAAAAACATCTCTGGTAAGCACCACTATTAAACTATTTCCTCTGCCTCTAAATCTGTGCATACTGAAATTAAAATTCCCTTTGGAGGCAAAAATATACTGGTCATTTAAGTGGTCTTCCTTTAGTCTTCTAATGATTTATTCAAAGTTTAATAATCAGTCAATGTCTGTCATTGTCATACGGCATGAGAACTAGCACAGCGAAGGTGGTAAGTCACTCAGCGACTGGCAGCAAATGTAAATATATATGTACAGTATATGATTATATACATATAGATTTATGTGTTAATATGTTTGTATATATATATATATATATACTGTGTATATATATATATATAGGCATATACATATATATTTACAGGGAACACACATAGATCCAAATTTATGTTTAAATATTCTTTATTGAAGTATTTCTTTGTCATCTTTCTCTATAACATTGAAGACAGTGCATACAAAGATAATATTTAACATATTCTTCCAAATATGACCAACATATCAACATATATTATCCAGATGAACATAGGCTATCTAATGTGAGCATCTGTCTTCTCATTTCTGACATCTGAATGCTACAGAGGGTTCCCAGAAAGAAAACAGAACCTTTGTGTCTGTGACTAGCAAGTTAGTTAACATTTGATCCACCGTCTTTTAATTTACATATGATATTCTTCAATACCTCATTTATTTATATAACATAAAAACAAAACAATACATTTTGAGATAAAAAACATAAAAAAAATAAAAAATAAGGATAAACAGAGGAAGTGAGACATATTGAATAAAACCTTAGTGATTCTGCTTGAGATATATCACTCCCGAGACACCGAGAACCCCCTACAAACCCCTAAACTCTTAGCACCCCACCATCTTCTTCTTCAGTATCAATTTATCTTAGGTACCCAAGTTTCCTTCTAATATCCAGTAATACCATATTTGTTCAAATGGTGTTTGTGTGTCTAAGATCTAAGATGCGGACTCGTACATTTTGTACGTTAGAGCAATCTTTTTCTTAATTTCTAGCCATGGAGGTGCCCGAGACTTCCAATATTTCGCCATGCATATTATTCTTATAAAGGTATTAATATGTTTATTAAGCCTTCGATCGGGCTTGAGCAAAAGGGCCTGAGATCTAGATAACTTTATTTTCTCTCTGAGTGTAGTGCTTAATAGCTCTGATACATGTCCCCATATTGTTTTAATCTGATCACACTCCCACCACATATGACAATATAAGCCAACATCTCCACAGCCCCTGTAGCATAATCTGTTACTTGTGGGTGACATGTGTGAGGTTTTTAATGGTGTTAAGTACCACCTGAAAATTGTTTTGATTGTATTCTCTCTTAGATCCGAACTCCAAAGCCTTGCACGCTGACTTAAAAGTATTGTCCCACTCCTTTGTTTCCTGTGATATATTTAAATCTTGTTTCTATTTCAAAATGGTTGATGACTTAGCAGTGTGTACCCCTGCAATACCAAATACAATCTGGAAATGGTTTGTTTGGGTCTATGTGTAGCTTTTAGGAAGTTCTCTATAATTGTAGGTTCTGAGTGTGTAGTGTTTTTGATATAAGAATATATCGCTGAGGAAACTTGCAGATATTGGTACCATTGTAGTTTCATTGAAATCAGTGCGTTCTGTATTTGAGTGAAAGTTTTAAGCTTCCTTCCATCCAAGAAGTCTGCCACCCTGTAAAGCCCCTTGTTTGCCCACTTATCTACTATCTTTTGAATATCTTTAGCTATTATATATCTAAGAGGGATTGTCGATGGGTATGTTGGCAATAGGATCTTTGATTTGGACACTAAGGTCCACACGCACTCTGTATCGTCTGACGTTGGGGGCTTATATTTGCCTGCCTTATTTCCTCTATGTGTCTTACTCCATAAGATTTCGTCCGGGTGTGTAGACCCTTGTAAGTTATCTTCCAAATGGGTCCAGAGGGTATCCCTGTATTCTCCCCACAATAGTGTGGTTTGCGCTAAACTTGATGCTTTATAGTATTCAAATAGGTTTGGAGCTCTCACCCCTCCTAAGTTTCTGTGTCTGGTTAAAGTTGAGGTTGGGATTCTTGCCATTTTTCCCCCCTTATAAATGCCACCATTTTTTATTGCAAATTCGACAAATCCGTTTTTTGGATCTTTATGGGCAGAGTCCTACACTGTTATAGTAAACGAGGCAGAATGTTCATTTTAACCGCCACCAATCTACCTAGCCTCAAAAAAGTGTATGTGCGCCATTTATTAATGCTTCTCCTAATTTCTCTATACATAGGTATATAATTGTATTTGTATAATTGATCAAATTGTGGTGTGAGGTGGATCCTCAAATATTTAAGAGTGTGTGGTCCATTTCAGATAAAAGTTAATTTCTATAATTTTCTTGGTCTGACTTGGTAAACCTAATGGAAGAGCTTCAGATTTGTTGAGAATTACTTTATAGCTCGAGATTTGCGAGAATCGGTCCAACAATTTATATAGGTTTGGTAGTGACACAAGGGGTCTCGTCAAAGTTAGTAGTATGTCATCCGCAAAAAGTGTTAATTTATATTCCTTATCCAGTATCCTTATCCCCGTAATATCTGGTGAGATTCTAATTTGAGCCGCTAAGGGTTTAATGCATATGGCAAATATAAGACCCCTGTCTTGTCCCATTTAGTATAGGGAATTTTTGGGATTTGTATCCTGATGCCAAGACCTCGGCTGATGGTGTAAAGCCTTAATAAATGCTCCCTCAAACATATGAGCCAGGACCGCCCCCATGTAACCCCAGCCAAATGCCTTCTCCACATCCAGTGAAAGAAGCAGAGAAGGCATCCGAGACTCCCCTAAATAATCTATAATATTGACCAACCTTCTAACATTGTCTGGGGTTTCCCTATCTTTAATAAACCCTACTTGGTCAGGATGTATCAGTGCGGGGAGTATGGGTTTTAATCTATTGCTAGAATCTTAGTTTGGATTTTTAGGTCTTGGTTTATAAGTGAGATGGGGCGATATTTAAAACACAGCTTGGCATTTTTTCCGGGCTTTGGAATAACCACTATCTTGGCCTGTAACAATTCAGGAAGAATATCTTGACCCTCTAAAACATGATTGCAGAAGTCTGTTCTGTGGAACTAATATATCTTTAAAGGTTTTATAATATTTAATATATATATATATAATATCTTTTATAACTTTTAGAACTTCAACCTTTGTGATCGGGGTGCATAAAGTTTCCCTGTCCTCTTTAGATATAGTCTTTAAATCTGCTTCTTCCAGGAAAGTCTGGTTCGAACACCCAGATCTGGAGAAGGTGTAACCTTTTTACCGTCATAGAGCATCCCATAGAATTCTGCAAACGCTTCTACAATTTGTTGTGGATGAGTGGTCAAACTGCCATTGAAAAGTGTAATAGAGGGAATGTTAGATGCTTTGTTATGTTCTCTTATTTTTTTGCATTAGGTAGGAACTTGTCCCGTTTATTCGCAAACATAAAATATTGCATTTTTAATTTTTGAATAGCTCTCACGGATTGTGTATTTAATAATGCACTATTGACCGTCGCTTAGTTTCCAAGAAGGCCAATATACTGGTCTTTTGTGTGAGTTTATGTTGGGCTTCCAATTGTTCTATCCTTTTATGTAACTTTGATAGGTACGTTTTGCATTGTTTTATCTGTAAAGTTTTCTGTTTGATAAGCAGTCCTCTTAAATAAGCCTTATGTGCCGCCCATGGCATAATCGAGTTATCTGTAGACCCAGCATTTACTGACCAAAATTCGTTTAATGAATTAGCAACACTTTCTCTTTTTAGTGGGTCTTTCAAAGGAGAAGGGTCATAGGTCCAGGATTTGGACCTCTGGTTATCTATTACTCCATCTAGACACACGTCTATTATAGAGTGATCTGACCACACACAAGCATGGATTGATGATGATCTAATTAATGGCTGTAGAATCTGACTTACATAGACATAATCGAGCCTGGTATAATTCCTGTGAGCAGACGAATAATAAGTTGTGTCTGTAGTGTTCCCATATAGCATGAACCATGTGTCTATAAGTGTGTGTGGGGTCAGGTATTCCTGTATATTATTAAGAACTCTATTATGTCTTTGGTCCTTGTGACTAAGTTTACCTTGGGTGTCTGATTTTCTTGTCATCATGACATTGAAGTCTCCCGCTAATATAATATTGTATTGAGACCAGTTTGTGAGTAAATTTGAAATATTGTGGAAAAAGACATGTTGATTATCATTTGGGGTATAGATGTTACAAAGTATAACATCTGATTCTGCAATTCGGCCTTTAACCAACAGATTTCTCCCCTCCTCATCCGCTATTGTAGATTCATGTTCAAATGCCAACACGGAATAGATTAGAATTGAAACCCTGTGTGACGGATACCCCCGGCTACCCCGACTGGGTAGCTCCGCCAAAAGGGGTCCTGCTTCCTCCCTGCCCACTGCAGCTATGTAGCTGGCAAGTGACCACAGCCTGTAGCCACCCCTGATGCCTGACAGCACCAGTACTCAGGGTCCCACCCTGTGGCAGACTCCAGCTACCCAGGCTGGATAGCTCTACCTGAGGATCCTTTCTCTGCCTGGAACAGGCTGCTATGTAGCCCAGGAAAGTGATTTTAGCTGGAACCAACCCAAATAACTAGACACACTAGCATTCAGGTTAGACAGGAACAGATTTTATTGAAAACACACACTCCTTTTAAACAGTCAGCTCATTGTGATAAGACCCTGGACAATCCCACTATTTTCCCGCCATTACCGCCCCTCCAGACAGCCCGGCACCTCCATAGGAGCCACAGTCTCACATAATCCCTATACTTAGGGGTGGCGGTTTCGGGTGATCCCGGTGGAGCGGCGGCACTTCCAGGGCATCATTTTAAAGCTCTCGGTCCCCAGATGCCACAGTCCAAGAATCAGCATGATTTCTTACTGGGGACCGGAGTTACAGTTCGTTAAAGTTATGGGGTTAGGGGTGTCCAAAACCCCCAGTTCCCAAAGGAGCACCCCTCTGAAAATTGCCACAGCTCTTGTCCTCCCTAGGGGCAAACAATCCCCAAAAGAGCGGAGCTCTGGGGTAAAGGGCTGCTGGAGCGACCAGGGGTAAAGTTAGCGGGTGTTCTGCTGTCCTGTGGCCGACCGTGAGTTCCAGGAACCTGGCCAGTCTGAGAGGGGTTAGGCGGGTGTCCGTGGTGGGGCAGCCGACCGGGAGTTCCAGGAGCCTGGCCAGCCCAGGAGGGATTTCCTGGTCATACCCCAACTCCTCATAAACAAGCAAATCAAAGCGTCCACTGAGAAACAACAGGGGTGAGGTTGTAGGGGGTATGAATTTAACCCTTGCAGCCCAGTATCCATGACAACCCGCTCTTTTTTTTTTATCCGTGGTTGCGTGATAATGTTGAGTGTAAAAGCTGGACCAATATCTAGGTATAACTGATTTGGTGAAGTGTGTCTCCTGGAGGAAGACAATGTTGGCTCTAAGATTCTGATACTGATTAATGGCCATGTGACGTTTAACGTCTGTGTTTAAACCTCTCACATTGTGTGAGATAAGATGTATCTGAGGAGCCATTTTAGGATATTAAGGTGTGGTGTTTTAGTGGAGTTTACTAACCTTGGTAGGATCTGAGTGCCTTCCTTTAGCACCTGGACATGTTGATTTCTCAGGGAAATAGGTACTGCCCTGGCATCTCCGGAAAAAACATAAATAAAGAACCAAACAGTTAATAACAAAAAAAACCTTAATATATAACTAAATTCCCCAGTTAAGGGATAAACCTGTATACGTGCTGCCTTCATTTGCTTCTTGGAAGCGCGAGCTGTACTTGTATATGATACTTAAACTGAATTTTTTTAAACCAGTAACAAAAGAGAATATCTATTAACCAGTTAGATGACTCTTTGAGAATTACAATTTCGTCCAAGGACATAATACTTGTCACATCCCCACAGCGTTTTGAAGTTTAGATCCGCTCATGGATCAACCTAGTGGGAAGTGCACCTTGATATAGGTTAGTCATATATCATGGTTGATAGCAGATTGTCTGCCCTTCATCCAGGAAAAGTTTAAACTATTCCTCCATTTTGTAATTTCTTAGGTCTCTTTCTGTTTACTCTCTCCCACTTGGATGGGCTTGAAGTGTTCAGTTTTGATATGGGTGAGCCTTCATTAGGCATAGAAGGGGTTTCCAGCCCTAGTATCTTGCATACCTCTGGGATTTCTTCCTTTTCTTTTAGCGTAATGGTTCTGCCATCCTTCAGAATAAAAAGGGCAAAGGGAAACCCCCACTTATATTTGATCTGCCGCTTTTGTAGGAGTGCAGTCAAGGGATGCAAGGACCCCCTCCTTTGAAAGGTCCTGACACTAAGGTCCTGAAACAATTGTATCACAGTTCCCTGAAATTTAAAGGTAAGGTTATTCCGTGAGGCTTGTAGAAGTTTTTCTTTGTCTTGATAGAGGGTAAATTTGGTGATTACATCCCTGGGGTTGCCTCCCCCTTGGGTTTTGCCTTTAAGGCTCTATGAGCCCTCTCCATCTCATATTCCGTACCATCTTTGTCTCCCGTGACCTGCCTGAAAAGCTGTTGCAGGTACGGTACAAGATCAGTGTTAGTGATGCTTTACGGCACTCCCTTGAGTCTGATGTTATTTCGGCGACTCCTTTTCTCAAGGTCATCAACCTTATCCTGCATTTCCATCAGACATTGTTGTTGAGCAGTCAGTGTGTGGGAGACCGAGGTTAACTCCTCTGTAATGGTCTCTCTGTGTTCTTCCAACACCTCCAGCCTTCCGCCCAAGTCAGCCAAGTCTGACCTTATCTCCTTGAGGCTTGTGGTAACAGTTGAATGCATTGAGTCCATCTTTTCCCATAGACTCTCAAAGTTGGAGGCTATGTCTTGTTTGGAGACAAGCTCCCACAAATCAGCTTTGGTTACCGGGGTGAGATCCTCCTCTTGTGTATGTAGCATAGACTCTGACCCAGACTCTCCCTCAGCCTCCATGTCTGTGAACTCTAGGGTCTTGTTGTATTTAGCTGGCTTGAAAAATGTGTTCACTGCTGCAGTTTTACTGGATTTGTCCCCTTTGTTATTTCTTCTAGCTGACATAGTAGTGGCTAAAATCTGTATATATCTTAGAGCTGCCTCTGGGCTGGTAGAAAATTGGTTTCACTTGGACAACTTATATTTAGGCCCCAAAGGCACCACTGTAGTATATGAGCCCCACAAAGTTATGATCACTTTACTTTTTACTGCCTTCAATGATCAGAGATTATTATTCTATGGTGAATTTCTCTCAGGGTATTCTGTCACAATCCTGGTTATTTTTTTCCCCCTTATATCCTACCCTACAACTGCATCCATGAAGAGCTCACAGCCATATGTTAATAACATCTTGGGGCCTTTCCTTTATTATGTGACTTTAATTACATCTGATCCCAAAAGCCTTTCTCATAATGTATATCTGTGTAGCTGTTTAAGCTGCATAGAAGACAAACATTTTCATTCCACTGTCTTTATGACTTTTATGTAATGTCTCTCTCCCTGCTCTGCTTCTATCTTATGAGCTGCAGCGTGTGCTGTCATACATTTTATGAAAAGTGTTGCAGCCTACCTTGTTCCATTTCAGATCTTTCAGTTCCCTTTCCGAGATTGCAGTTCTAGATGACTCCTCCTCTGTGGCTCTGCTATTGCGGCCTGTGTGATGGTTCCCTTCTGTGCTTTTAGGACACCGTTGCCCTCTGTGACTGACCGTTGTTTTGCTGCCGTCTTTTAGGTGGTTGCGTGTGGTCAGAGGGCTTGTTCCATAATCTGTACAGGGAGCAACTTAATTTCACACTCACTTCTCTATCCCTCAGCTGTTCTAGGCTGCATCTGTATTGCTTTCTGCTGTAGAAAGCTCTGGTGTGCCCTGAGTCTAATGGCGCATTTCTTGGCGCCTTTTAAAACATCTGTAAGTTAGGGTGCTCCGCTCCTCAATGTGGTCTTCAAACTGTCTCCTGATACCCTTGTGCTTAGTTTTCAATCATCTATAGGTTAGCAAAGGCTTTTAAGCCCTATTTGTATTAAATAAACTGGTTTATCTCGATTTGCAGGAGCTCAGAGATCAAGCTGCCATCTCTGAGCTTTGTTAGGCTCCGCCACATAGATCCAAATTTAAAGGCACTTTTCACCCCACAGCCAACAACTTTAGCTGGTTGTAACTTGTAATGGCTGGTTATTTATAACGTGCCTTCAAACTGGCAAATTGCGCTCAAGCAATCGTGTTTTACTTTCAACTCGTAATATGAGAGGTAAGCTTGAGGAGCGCAAACCCAACATTTGCGCTCCTCTCGTAATCTAGCCCTATGTATGATGACCCGTATAGAAGAACTACTGCACAATGGTCTTTAGAAATTTGCAACAGGAAAAAGGCCTGTTGAAAAGTACATAACAGCATTAGGCTGCACTGCTTGACCAATTTCGTATGAGTCTTTCTGAGACTTTAAAAGATGAATTAGCCATGCTGGAACCATCAAATCCACTAGAGGATATAATAACACTAGTCTTATTAACTGACCGTAGAATACAAGGAACAGAGAGAGGGTGGCAAGTTTGAATATCCATTCATCCCATTGGGCTATGCAATGCTTCTGAAACCTTAACGTTGTTAACGTGCTTGTGATATTCAAGGTTCGGCTTTTTGTGCTCATTGGGGAAGCACTCATGCAAAAACTTTTTTCACTTTCAACTCCTAATATGCACGCTACTTGATGCACGTAAAAACCAGAGTTAGCTCACAAGCCCACTATTGGGATAAAATATATGCTTGAAGGTTCTGTCGGCAGGCTAGTAGGTACTATACGCAGGATATTACTATAGGCAGCATATTGCAGGTTTGTCACAGGTCGGGAGGTCTGACCCTTGTCCCTCCAGTAGCTATAGTCGCCAGCTGATCTCCACAAAAACACTGTATGACATGTAGATGACTTGTCAGGAATGGTAGTTATGGCACACAATGGTCTCTCCCCAAACCTCTACTTTAGGCCCCACCTTTGACCTACCCAAATATACTTTTAACACACTAGTCAGTGTTTTCTTCTGTGGCTGGCAGTGATTTGACCCCCTGACTGCCAGTGGCACACACAGAACAGTGTTTTTGCAGCCCTATGTTTTCCAGCACAGGGCAGATGTTACCACATTGGCTCAGTGCTGCCGTTGGCCCCTGTGTACAACCCTGGCCATACCAGTTCTTATGGCCTCTGCCCGCCCCCAGATCCCTGCTCTCCTACCTTTTCAGAAGTACCAGGCATCATGTGGCACAGATATCAAATCTAACACCGTGCGCACTGTGCAGCCACATTGGAAATATAATTTTTACTCACTCTGCGCCACCCTCCACCTCCAGATTTACCGCTTTTGGCACCTCCGGCTGCCTATTTGACCTTACACAAGTGCTGGCCGCTCTCGGCTCAGCAGCACCCCAAGGAGGCAGGTTAGTTTATGCTAGGCAGGTAATGGACCAGCATGTGGTATAAGTATAAAACAAGCAAGCATATCATATACATAACAAGTAATAGGACAGACAGTACTATAGGCAGGTAACAGGCCAGTATATACAATCAGTAGTTAATAGACCATATTGTACTATAGGCAAGTAGCAGACCAGCATATACTTTTGGCAATTAATAGGCCAGAATACTCTATAGGAACCTAAGAGGCCAGATGGTACTATAGACAGGCAGAAGGCCAGCATATACTATAGGCAGGTAATACACCAGTATCTTCTATAAGTAACAGGTCAGAATATATATAGGCAGATAGCATGCCAGTATATATGATAAGCAGGTTATATGCTAGTATGTCCTTTAGGCAATTAGCAGACTATAAGGTACTTACAGAATCCAGTAAACACTGGAAAAGTGTGTACAAAAATAGCACTCAACAACACTGACTATAGTTTAAAGTTGATAGAATATTCGTTTACCCGAAAGAAGGGGTTAAAGCGTAACTTGTAATAGGTTAAGGTAAAATAACACACATAAAAACACAATATTGTAGCAATGGTGCTCTATGTAATATTATTGGTTGCTTTTATTTTCCCCTAGAGGTAAGGCAAATTCAAAATCCCAAATACTGGTGTTAAGTTTAATATGGGCAATATGAGAATTCAATACAGAATCTAAAATGAACACATTGTGTAGAATATACTGTATAAGAGAGAGAGAGAGAAAGAGAGAGAGAGATCTATATGGTTGTGTATTGCAAATTTAGATCAGACACAAGAAGCATATGCCAACAGACATGATGTCTATGGAAATCCCTTTGAAACTCACTAAAGAAAGAAATATGGTGATTAGCACAGACCTGTTAATTGCCCCTGAACCAACTAAATACACATAGGACATCTGAACTCAAGTTACCTACAGACATGGGAAATTAGATCTCAGATAAAGAAATTATGCCTAATCTTCATGTAGTTCAAGATACTCAAATTAATATATATATATATATATATATATATATATAGATTCAGACAACATATTAAATATGAACACATGAATCTGGGAGATTGTCTATGCCTAAGAAGGGTAATATTGGAAGTAGTGATGTCGCAAACCTAAAATTTTGCGTTCGCGAATGGCGAACACGAACTTCCGCAAAAGTTCACGAACTGGTGAACCGGGCGAACCGCCATAGACTTCAATAGGCAGGTGAATTTTAAAATCCACAGGGACTCTTTCTTGCCACAAAAGTGATGGAAAAGTTGTTTCAAGGGGACTAACACCTGGACTGTGGTATGCCGGAGGGGGATCCATGGCAAACTCCCATGGAAAATTACATAGTTGATGCAGAGTCTGGTTTTAATCCATAAAGGGCATAAATCACCTAACATTCCTAAATTGTTTGGAATAACGTGCTTTAAAACATCAGGTATGATGTTGTATCGTTCAGGTAGTGTAAGGGTTTTTTTTTTTTTAAATGTACACTACTGTTTTAGCAGATATGACTTGCACTGGTGTGACACTGTGCCCTGGCAGGACCTGGAACGCACACGTGTGAGGGAAACTGACTGCTATTATTTCACAGTAAAAAAGGTTGTTGTTTTTTTTTAAATGTATGTACACTACTATTTTAGTAGATATGACTTGCACTGGTGTGACACTGTGCCCTGGCAGGACCTGGAGCGCACACGTGTGAGGGAAACTGACTGCTATTATTTCACAATAAAAAAGGGTTGTTTTTTTTAAATGTATGTACACTACTGTTTTAGCAGATATGACTTGCACTGGTGTGACACTGTGCCCTGGCAGGACCTGGAATGCACACGTGTGAAGGAAAATGACTGCTATTATTTCACAGTAAAAAAAGGTTGTTGTTTTTTTAAATGTACACTACTGTTTTAGCAGATATGACTTGCACTGGTGTCACACTGTGCACTGGCAGGACCTGAAACGCACACGTGTGAAGGAAACTGACTGCTATTATTTCACAGTAAAAAAAGGTTGTTGTTTTTTTTTAAAATGTACACTACTGTTTTAGCAGATATGACTTGCACTAGTGTCACACTGTGCCCTGGCAGGACCTCAAACGCACACGTCTGAAGGAAAATGACTGCTATTATTTCAAATTAAAAAAAGTTTTTTTGTTTTTTTTTAAATGTACACTACTGTTACACCAGATATGAGTGGTGGCACTGGGCAAGTGGGCACAGTATACGCTGTGAGCCTGAGCTGGCAGGCAGGCTGCAATTAGATTACACAGGGAAAAAAAAAAAAGCAGACTGATATTCTAGCCCTAAAAAGGGCTTTTTGGGGTGCTGTCCTTACAGCAGAGATTCAGGACTGTAGTAGACACTGAATACACTAGCCTAGCTATCGATTTCCCTATTAAATCAGCAGCAGCTACACTGTCCCTCCTCTCACTAAGAATGGAGGCTCCGAATTAATCTAAAATGGATGCTGTCCAGGAGGTGGGAGGGTCTGGGAGGGAGTGTCTGCTGCTGATTAGCTGGAATGTGTCTTGTGACTGTGGAGCGCTTATCCCACACTTTATCCTCACTTCTCTGTGAGCTACAGGGTCAAAGTTTACTCAATGATGACGAATAGGGGGCGGATCGAACATTGCATATGTTCGCCGTCCGCTGCGAACGCGAACATGCTATGTTCGTTGCGAACTATTCGCGGCAGAACTGTTCGCGACATCACTAATTGGAAGCTGAAAACCTAAGAATCCAGATTTCAGCATGTCTTAACCTATGTATTTTTGAAAGCATAAAATATTTTAAAGATTTAAAATAGCCAATTTTAATAACATATTTCTTTATATTTTTCAGGCATCAAATAAGTACATATATAATTAGTATTTTAAATAATATTCTATGTTCTATACTCTCAAAAAGAAATATACAGATATGAAATATTAATCTGTATGGGATAGTAATCCAATGTAGCTATAATTATATTAAAATGACATCTGTTTGCTGATCTCAAGGTATGTATGTCATATTAGATGACAACTGAAAAAGTAATTAAATCCATGATGAAGATATTATAATCCTTTGAAATCGTTTCATAGAAATATGATTTTAAACACATTTTAGGATATTATAAGTGGAATATATTCACGTGTGAGGGGTTGTCAAAAAAGAAATTTGACCAAAAGATGCATCTAAATAGCACTTCTCACTCCCTATTATATTTGCAGTTATTTACATCATTATCTTCAGATGTGATGAGGTGATTTATTAAAATTTAACTTTTATTTCAGATTTTAAAACAACACAACACAAACAAAATACGTCTTTAAAAAACACAGTTAGATTATTGACTTGGTTAAAATACAGTTTGTCACTGTTTCCAAGGTTGTAGAGCGGATAGTCTGAGAGTATACTGTATGTCTTGAAATACAATTGATAGTGATAAAACACTAAATTGGTGTGTTTTCTTAGTATTACAGTTTTTCACAGAATGTATATATATGTCTGGTGCAGACAATCAATTTGTCAGAAATTATTATTTTCCATTTACTTTAAAGAAAAGAATAAACTTGTTTGTTATTTATATACATTCATATATAGGTGTATTGTAGACAAAACTACATAGGAATTCAAGATGTATTTTGTTTGTGTTGTGTTGTTTTAAAATCTGAAATAAAAGTAAAATTTTAATAAATCACCTCATCACATCTGAAGATAATGATGTACATAACTACAAATTATAATAGGGAGTGAGAAGTGCTATTTAGATGCATATTTTGGTCAAATTTCTTTTTTGACAAACCCTCTCAAGTTTATTTATGCATCAGCACTCCAGCCAACAGAAGGTTAACTATTACAACCAGATTTAGGCCTCTCCCCTGTATTAAGTATAGTGCTGTTGCACACTTGCTCTCTGTCTAAATGGAATATATTCACGTTTGGTCTTAAAATGATCAGAGAAGATGACACTGTGCGGACCATATATGAAACATATGATTTATTAATACAAGAGATTATAATATGTTGGATAAACATTTTAAGGTTGAATAATTAGACTGTTAGACATATTTGATGGTGGGGCTGCATTCCTGGGTGTCTGCTGCCACCTATAGATCAGAAATGGTATTAGAGCCAAAAGGCATTTGACTGCTCAGGGAGGCGTTTCCCAAAATAACCTATGAGATGTTCAGATCCA
The DNA here is from genome assembly GCF_027579735.1 of Bombina bombina. Classification (NCBI taxonomy): domain Eukaryota; kingdom Metazoa; phylum Chordata; class Amphibia; order Anura; family Bombinatoridae; genus Bombina; species Bombina bombina. The sequence continues at coordinate 298,690,297 of NC_069505.1, read as the reverse complement.
AGGGTGAATCATGGACAAGCTTTGCAAGAGCGAATCACAGACAAGCTTCTGTAGGACCTATCAAAATCTTGTGGGAATGATAAAAGAAACGGGGGAGGAATTCTTTATTCTTGGAATAAAGGTCCAGACTCACTGCACAAGGGGACAGACTTAAAGAAGCATTAACTTTTGGAGAGAAAATACATAGGCTTTGGTGCCAAGCATATTCTCTGCCATTTTTGGGGACAATTTCTTGAAAAAAGGAAGATTAACAATTCTTGAAGTCTATACCTGTGCACATTGTGAGTAAACACTCCATAGATGACCCACAAGAAACTCTGGAATATGAAACATTGATTTGCTTATTTGGGTAAAGTATATACAGTAATTTGATATTTTAAAGCAAATACATTCATTATTGCTAGTGATGTCGCGAACATAAAATTTTCCGTTCGCGAATGGCGAACTTCCGCAAATGTTCGCGAACGGGCGAACCGCCATAGACTTCAATAGGCAGGCGAATTTTAAAACCCACAGGGACTCTTTCTGGCCACAATAGTGATGGAAACGTTGTTTCAAGGGGACTAACACCTGGACTGTGGCATGCCGGAGGGGGATCCATGGCAAAACTCCCATGGAAAATTACATAGTCTGGTTTTAATCCATAAAGGGCATAAATCCCCTAACATTCCTAAATTGTTTGGAATAACGTGCTTTAAAACATCAGGTATGCAGACCAGGTATCAGTGGTCAGATGGACCCTTGCCCCAACACTGTGTGCCAGACATGCCATTACTTCCTTTTGCACAATCGAGTACAGGTTGGGGATTGCCTTTTGTGCAAAGAAATTTCGGCCGTGTACCTTCCACTGCGGTGTCCCAATAGCTACAAATTTTTGGAACGCCTCAGACTCCACCAGCTTGTATGGTAAAAGCTGGCGGGCTAAGAGTTCAGACAAGCCAGCTGTCAGATGCCAGGCAAGGGGGTGACTTTGTGACATTGGCTTCTTATGCTCAAACATGTCCTTGACAGACACCTGACTGTGGGCAGATGAGCAGGAACTGCTCAAGGCGAGGGAGACAGAGTAGCGGATGGTTGAGAGGGGGCAAGGAGGACAGCAGTGGTTGATGTGGCTGAAGATGCTGGACCAGGAGGAGGATGGCGGCTTTGAGTTTGTGTGCTGCTTGTACTCATGTGTTGATCCCATAGGCGTTTGTGATGTGCGATCATGTGCCTTCGCAAAGCAGTTGTACCTAGGTGGGTGTTGGACTTCCCACGACTTATTTTCTTTTGGCACAGGTTGCAAATGGCATCGCTGTTGTCAGAGGCAGACGCACACAAAAAATGCCACACTGCTGAGCTCTGCAATGACGGCATTCTGGTGGTGGCAACAGCATGCGTTGATTGGCGTGCTGTCTGGCTGACCCTGGGTGCCGATGCATGCTGTCTGACTGTGCCACTAGCTCCTTGCGACGACCTCCTCCTGCTTCCAACTCGTCTCCTCCTTCTCCTCTCTGTCTCCCCATCTGAACTTTCCCCCTGTTCTTCTTCTCTTCTAGCGGGCACCCACGTGACATCCATGGACGCATTGTCATCATCAACCGCTTCACTTGTATCTGACAACTCAGCAAAGGAAGCAGCAGCGGGTACAACATCATCATCATCACACCATACGTCCATGTGTGTAATGCTGCCTGACTGAGACATATCCCTGTTATCTACATCCTCCGTCAATAATGGTTGTGCATCACTCATTTCTTCCAACTGATGTGTAAATAACTCCTCTGACAGATCGAGTGAAGTGGCTGTGGTGCTAGTGTTGGTGGTGGCGGCAGGCGGGCGAGTGGTAACTTGAGAGGTGCCCGAAGCTAAGCTGGAGGAGGATGGTGCGTCAAGGTTCCGAGCAGAAGCTGTAGAAGATTGGGTTCCTGTGTTAGCCAGTCAACTATGTCCTCAGAACTTTTCGAGTTCAGGGTACGTGGCCTCTGAACACTGGGCATTATTCTAGGGCCAAAGGGAATCACAGCACCACGACGGCCTCTGCGGGGTTGCCTGCCTCTGCCTGTCATTTTTTTTTTCGATTAGTGGTACTATGCGTGCAAGCTACTTTGACAACAGATATGAGTGGCACTGTGCACTGGCAGAAGTTGGCAGAGTAGACGCTGTAGGCCTGACACACACGCTTGCAGACAACTAACTGCTATTCAATCTATTACAGTCAAAAAAATTTTTTTAAATGTACACTACTGTTACACCAGATATGAGTTGCACTGGTGTGACACTGTGCCCTGGCAGGCCCTGAAACGCACACGTGTGAAGGAAACTGACTGCTATTATTTCACAGTCAAATTTCTAGGTTTTTTGTTTTAATGTACACTACTGTTACACCAGATATGAGTTGCACTGGTGTGACACTGTGCATTGGGAGGCCCTGAAACGCACATGTGTGAAGGAAACTGACTGCTATTATTTCACAGTCAAATTTCTAGGTTTTTTTTAATGTACACTACTGTTTTACCAGATATGAGTTGCACTGGTGTGACACTGTGCCCTGGCAGGCCCTGAAACGCACACGTGTGAAGGAAACTGACTGCTATTATTTTACACTTAAATTTCTAGTTTTTTTTAACCCCTTAAGGACCAAGGCCATTTTTCAATTTCTTTCCCTTAAGGACCAGGGCTATTTTTACATTTCTGCTGTGTTTGTGTTTAGCTGTAATTTTCCTCTTACTCATTTACTGTACCCACACATATTATATACCGTTTTTCTCGCCACTAAATGGACTTTCTAAAGATACCATTATTTTCATCATATCTTATAAATTATTATTAAAAATATTATAAAATATGAGGAAAAAATGGAAAAAAACACACTTTTTCTAACTTTGACCCCCAAAATCTGTTACACATCTACAACCACCAAAAAACAACCATGCTAAATAGTTTCTAAATTTTGTCCTGAGTTTAGAAATACCCAATGTTAACATGTTCTTTGCTTTTTTTGCAAGTTATAGGGAAATAAATACAAGAAGCACTTTGCTATTTCAAAACCACTTTTTTTCAAAATGAGCGCTAGTTACATTGGAACCCTGATATCTGTCAGGAATACCTGAATATCCCTTGACATGTATATATTTTTTTTAGAAGACATCCCAAAGTATTGATCTAGGCCCATTTTGGTATATTTCATGCCACCATTTCACCGCCAAATGATATCAAATAAAAAAAAAATTGTTCACTTTTTCACAAACTTTAGGTTTCTCACAGAAATTATTTACAAACAACTTATGCAATTATGGCATAAATGGTTGTAAATGCTTCTCTGGGATCCCCTTTGTTCAAAAATAGACTTATATGGCTTTGGCGTTGCTTTTTGGTAATTAGAAGGCTGCTAAATGCCACTGCGCACCACACGTGTTTTATGCCCAGCAGTGAAAGGGTTAATTAGGGAGCATGTAGGGAGCTTGTAGAGTTAATTTTAGCTTAAGTGTAGTGTAGTAGACAACCCAAAGTATTGATCTAGGCCCATTTTGGTATATTTAATGCCACCATTTCACCGCCAAATGCGATCAAATTTAAAAAAACGTTAATTTTTTCACAATTTTAGGTTTCTCACTGAAATTATTTACAAACAGCTTGTGCAATTATGGCACAAATGGTTGTAAATGCTTCTCTGGGATCCCCTTTGTTCAGAAATAGAAGACATATATGACTTTGGCATTGCTTTCTGGTAATTAGATAGCCGCTAAATGCTGCTGCGCATCACACGTGTATTATGGCTAGCAGTGAAGGGGTTAATTAGGTAGTTTGTAGGGAGCTTGCAGGGTTAATTTTAGCTTTAGTGTAGAGATCAGCCTCCCACCTGACACATCAGACCCCCTGATCCCTCCCAAACAGCTCCCTTCCCTCCCCCACCCCACAATTGTCCCCGCCATCCTAAGTACTGGAAGAAAGTCTGCCAGTACTAAAATAAAAGGTTTTTAAATTGTTTTCATTTTTTTATAGCATATTTACATATGCTGTGGTGTAGCATCCCCCCTTAGCCCCCAACCTCCCTGATCCCCCCCAAAACAGCTCTCTAACCCTCCCCATCTGCCTTATTGGTGGCCATCTTGGGTACTGGCAGCTGTCTGCTATTATTTCACAGTCAAAAAAGTGTTGTTTTTTTTAAATGTACACTACTGTTACACCAGATATGAGTGGTGGCAATGGGCAAGTGGGCACAGTATACGCTGTGAGCCTGACACACACGCTGGCAGGCAGGCAACTGCAATTAGATTACACAGGAAAAAAAAAAGCAGACTGATGTTCTAGCCCTAAAAAGGGCTTTTTGGGGTGCTGTCCTTACAGCAGAGATCAGATGAGTCCTTCAGGACTGTAGTGGACACTGAATACACTAGCCTAGCTATCGATATCCCTATTAAATCAGCAGCAGCTACACTGTCCCTCTTCTCACTAAGAATACAGCTTCCGAATGAATCTAAAATGGATGCTGTCCAGGAGGTGGGAGGGTCTGGGAGGGAGGGTCTGCCGCTGATTGGCTGGAATGTGTCTGATGACTGTGAGGTACAGGGTCAAAGTTTACTCAATGATGACGAATAGGGGGCGGACCGAACATCACATATGCAACTAATATAAAGAGTTTAGAAATTTACATTAATTTTAATTGTTTCGTATATGCATTTTATTGGGGGTTTATTTTAAAGAATAATTATTAAATATATTGTATTACAACCCGGCCATATACTGACATATTATTTGGAGGCACACTGCTGAGATATTATTAATATTTATAACATTGATATAATATATTTGTAGTAAATAGAAATTATTATTGAAAACAAAAAATATTAAAAATTAATTTTTGAAAAATTGATAAAAAATTTTTTTTTTCATATCTCAAAATTAATATTAATATTTTTTAAAATATTTTTTTTCTTCTTATTGGTCAAAATTGTATTAGTGTTTTAATTTAACTAAATACTAAGCCAATATAATAATGTCTGTTACTAGAAGTGAATCAATTAATTATATACATAGTGTTGAAATATATTCCCCAAGATTGCCCCTCACTCAAGGAGATGTCCTTAAGATGGACATTATAGGCTACATTAAAAAGATGTTTAATATTGTGGGTGAATTAAATGATTATATGGATATGCTTGCAATTAAGGCTAAAAATATTGCTATTGATGATAGAAGGTGGAATGAAAAAAGTGAATTATTCCAAGAATTATTAAAAATTAATCAATGCAAAAATCTCAAAAAACGGGATGAACTAATACTAAAATCTTGGCCCCTGGTAATATGCATTATTGACGAAATGTCGCTATACCTCATAGAGAAGGAATTGAAATTACAGGGGCTAGATGATAGTATTCGATCCTCAAGCAGATGCGAAGAGAATTTAAATATAGCCTAAAATAAAATTGATGAGTTTGCCCAAGACACAGCCGCCTTAGATAAGCATAACCTAAATTTACTAGTCAAAATACAATAGTTAAATAAACAACTCGCACAAAGCCAGAGAGAATTAAGTGATTTAAAAAGGCTGTATCATCATAATGAAAACCCCTTTATTAGCAATAATGAGGATAATGCAATCCCTTAAAGATTAAATCAGGAATGAACTGCAGAAATTTAGGGAAGAATTTAAACAAAGAACCCCTATTGGGTCAGAAGTAAATTTCCCAAATAGACAGTCACCTCATGATATAAATTCAGGGAAATGCTATAACTCAGCTGAGGAGGGGGAGGACATCTCTAGTAGTGAGTCAGAGGGCAGAGCTAGCTACCCAAATAGCCCACGCAGTACTAATGTACATAGGGGGTCTCCCCATAGTGAATATAGGGCAGAGAAGAGATGCTACAGCCCCAAAAATAAGGCTCCTAGGAAAGGCCGAGATACGTCTAATATGGTATATGACACCGCTAAAATAATTAATTTTTTAAGTTATGCAGTACCTAAGTTCTCCAACAAGGGAACCAAATCTATAATTGACCACTTAGAGACCTATGAAAATGCTTTATCCATAATGAATGTCACAAGTGAGCAGTCAAAAGTTGACTTTCTGCCCTGGGTATTTGAAGGCAAATATCCCAAATTCTTTGCTTCACTAAAGGATATGAATATTCATTCCTGGAATGAGACAAAATGACAGTGCAAAAAAGAATTTGGGCAATATCGCACTAAAACTGCAGCGAAAATAGCTGTATACGGTTTAAAAAGTAGTGTGAATCAAAGCCCTATAGAATTTCTTTCTGTACTGAAAAGTGCGTACAGTATGGCTGAAGATTATCCCATATTTGAATACTCAGAATTTGTGAATTTATTTTTCGAAGCATTGCCTGCACACATCAAAGTTAATTTAGCTAGAGATTTTGATGAGCACTGCTCATTGGACTGGCTGATCAAAGAGAGTACAAAGTTATACTCTATTCAGCAGTCCGGTGAACAGGGGGTTAAAAGGGAGCCAAAGCCCAACCCCAAAATTGTGGCAGAAATGAGGGTGTCACCTAGCCCCCTCAATTTGGAGTCTAAAAAGAAAACCTATGCGGAGGAGGCCCGAGAAAACAGGCCATCCCCACAAAGTTTTAACTCTGCCCCTCCCCCAACATGGGCTGAGGCGCAGAGAGATTATGCTCAAGATACCCAGGTAAATAATTGTTCCCAAAAGAGATCAACACCCACAAAATAATTGGTATCCCCGTAAAAATAAATACCAAAAGTGGCGAAAATACTCTCAGGGTAACCAGACACCCCAAGTAAATAGTGCTCCCAAGATACTAACGCTGAACCCCAAAGACAACCATGTCAAAATAGGAGAAATAGCTATGATTCTGAGGGATCCCAAGGATCCAGGAATCAATACCCTGGGACATCAAAAAATCGGTTCATGGGTAAAGATAGCTTGTCCATTCAAGTGGGCCAACTCAGTACATAAGTTAGTCAACTATGTACACTATTTACTAATATGGGTCAAGCTTTTATGGCCCAGCAACCTAGCAATCCTTTTTTAGGGGTACAGTCAGTGGCCAGCAGTGGGCCACAGGCACAGTCACAAATACTGCAGTATTACCTGAAAGAGGGGGGAGAGATATACCAAATGGAATAATAAATGTCAATAATGGTACTAATCATATTCTCTCCCTACAAACCGGAAACGGACGATTTAGCTGTGATGATGAGCAACCTCGGCCTGAAAGCACTAACAAATCTCTTCCTTCGCAGCATTCTCTTAATCTTATTTCCACAGATGCAGTACAGAGGAACCCAATTGATCCTATTACAAAGGGATGGACTGGTAAGAATGAAGTTTCTTCTGCATCAGGTAACGTGGCAGAATCAGGTAACATGTGGCGAAGCCCACAGATGTATGATAATGCCAATTTTATGTGTGAAATGGTAGAAACTGCAGGGAGATATTATGTATTAGCTTAACTCCAGGATTCAGTTTCCAACCCTATCATGGGATTAATTGATACTGGATCTCAGGCAACTATTTTATCCCACAGGTACTACACACAGCTAATAACATCCCACAAACCTAAAATAAAATAATTTGATGATTCTCTAATAGGTGTTGGCGGTGACTCTCTAAAAGTCTACGGTTCTGCATGGTTAAAATTGAGGAATAAGACACCCTGTCATTATAGTGGATCTGCCAACTGATCGTTTAATTATTGGTAGTGATCTCCTGAAGCAATTAAGCACCATAATTGATTGCATAAGTAATGTAATTTGGTCACAAGTAAAAAGGCATATTAATTATGAGCGATCTGATATATCGCACACTCAACATAACTGTCACATGGTGGAAGAGAAGCCAGATGCTGTGGAGATTCATTTCAGGAATGACTCTATACCTGAAATCACTATCCTACAAATAGATGATCAGACTCCTTTAAGTGGCTCTGATGGTAATACTTTTAAAATTTCTCCTGGAAAGATAGCAAATATTTCTTTAGACAGCGATGTATTAACCATATTTCTCCACAAGGGGGATCATAAAATCCCTAAAGGAGGAGGCCACACTCAATACCTCGCAGGAATCGAGAGAGTTAAGGATGATCTATTTATCCCTATGCAAGTGCATGACCTTGGTAAAACCAAATATGCTAAATTAAACTTAAAACAGGAAGCTAGCTATATAAGCGAAGGCTTATTAGCGCAAATAGCTGAACCTAAAGTGAATAAATATCTTTCTCCACAAGACCACTGTGTCCACGGCCTGGATGACAGGTCTGAAAGCTATAAAGTCACAGCTAAATGTTTATGATCTATCTCTATAGGTAATAAATCAGCAAAGCACCTGTTTTTAGTTTTAAATACTCCCCATAATCAAATATACGTTGGCAATGATCTTTTACATAGATATGCCATACAAATAGATTTGATTAACACTTGCCTCTGGAGCAGGTTAAAGGGGGACCCTGAAGCATTTCAGGATGAAAACGCAGCCCTGAAATCAAACCAGCAAATGCCATACACTGTGAATATGCAGGTGTCTAACGATGTTATAATTCCTGCTGGGGCTGATAAATTCCTCTTATCCTTACAGGTAAAAAGAGGTCAGAAATTAAAAACTTCTGAAACACTAATTTGCCTCTCCAATAGAATGCAAAATCTGGGTATAACAATGACCCATACTCCTATTGTAAATATTGGAACTATTCCAATACATGTTATTGTGCATAACATGACCCCACAGGATATAACCTTATACAAGTGAACTACCATAGGATATGTGCTGGAATCAAGTTATTACACTTTGGATTCCAGAATAATATAATTGGGCTAATACCTGAAGGATATTTAACTGAAGAACAATTAATAGAACAATCCTTTGCATCTATGCCAGAGGGACTATTTACAATGCAGTCTATTTATCCCTTCAGCTCAGAGGAAGGCATCTGTAAAATTGAAGAAGCCTCTCTGGTGTTTGATCAACCGATCAAACAGCAAGAATACTCCGATACCCAGAGTCATGGGGGCAATATAAATTATAATCAAGGGGACCTTACCTCTAGGTTGGAAGAAGCCTATGAAATAGGACAACCTGAAATCTTTCCAGGATTTCAGCAAATAGTTGAAGAGCAAATATCTTTAGCTAATGGCTGTTCCAGTGATGATGAACGCCGACAGCTACGAGAACTCCTAATGGAGTACAAGGATATTTTTGCTAGGGATTCTTATGACTGTGGGACTACAGATTTGCACATTGCAAGAATCCAAACAGATCCCAATGCACCACCTGTCTTTGTTAAACAATACAGACTTCCTTTAGCATCATATGATTCTCTTGCAGAAATAATAAGGAACCTGGAAGAAAGAGGTATTATCAGACAGGTGCACAGCTCTTATAACAATCCTATTTTAGGTGTTCCTAAGCCCAATGGATAATGATGTTTATGTGCTGACTTAAGACAGCTAAACAAGTGAGTGTACATGTCTGGCTGGCCTGTGCCATATATTGACCAATGCCTAGCGCAGATGCAAGGATCCAAATTTTTCACTGCCATTGATTGTGCACAGGGATATTGGACCATAAAGGTACATGAGGAGGACCAGTATAAGCTGGCATTCTCATTCCAAAAGATCCAGTATGCATTACAGAGACTGCCATTTGGATACATAAATTCAGGACATGAATTTGCAGTATTCATGCATAAGGCTATGCCTGATGCATTGGAAAGGGGGACCTTATCTTATGTTGATTATGTTTTAATCAAAAGCACAGACTTTGAAAAACACATTGCAGAACTTAAACACGTCCTCAGCCAACTTAAAAGGGCTATCCCTACAAAAAGTGCAATGGTGCCGCACACGTGTAAACTTCTTAGGACATAAAGTTACTGCTGAAGGGTTAAATCCTCAGAAGAAAAAGGTGGAAGCTATAATAAATTCTAAGAACCCAACTAACTTAAAGAAATTGAGATCATTCCTGGGTATAACAATTTATTCTCACAATTTTATTGATAATTATGCAGAATTAGCTAAACCACTACTACTTCTCCTAAAGAAGGATGTGAAATGGCACTGGAGCGAGACTCAAGAGACAGCCACCAAGGAGCTGAAGAGAAAACTCACTCAAGCAGCTTGCTTAGCGAACCCTGAAGGTGGTAAAACTTTCTTCTTAGAGACAGGTTACACAGATATAAGCATGAGTGCTGTTTTATACCAAAAGCATGATAATTTAAGCAAAGTGATTGCTTATGCGAGCAAAACTCTACCCCCAGTAGAAATAAAATTTAGCGATTGCGAAAAAGCCCTCTTATCTACTGTATGGGCTCTTCAAAATTTCCGCAGCTATATACAGGGCGAGAAAATTATTGTAGAAACGGCCCACCAACCTTTGCTATATCTGCAAAGTGAGAGAATAAGAGATGGGAATTTGTCTAATAGCCTCATAACAGCGTGGACTCTTTCCTTACAAGGCTGGCCTTTAGAAATTTGCTACAAGCAGAATAAAAAGAATCCAGTCACCTAGGGGCTTGCTGAGCTCCATGACTGTACTTCTAAGGATCATGGGGAAGAATTATCAGAAGATGATTTCCTGGAGGAACAATTGCTTTCCCCGGATAAAATATACAATGAGGACCATTGTCAAACATTACCTTGGGTATATGTTGATGGTTTTTCTTACCATGCCACTACTGAAAATGAGCGCAGACTAGTCGTTGGCATTGGTATAACTTGGGCAAGTGGATTCCCAAATATTTCTGTAGGTTTAAACATTGGACCAAGATGCAGTCAAATTGTAGAACTAACTGCTGTTTTTTTTATAAAACATTGAAATGGCTATTGAACAGGATATTTATGAATTTGTGATCATTACTGACTCAAATTACGTGCGTGACAGTTTTGTTGAATACCTGCCAACTTGGAAAAAGAATGGCATGCAGAAAAGTAACAACAAACCAGTCAAACATGGCAAGTTGTTCTGCGAGATTGATAATCTGGTGGTATCCAATGATTTAACCATACACTGGAAAAAGACCAAGGGTCATTCCAGGGTTCTAGGTCCTGATAAGGAAGGCAATGATCTTGCGGATTCATTAGCCAAACAAGGAGCCATAACTGGAGAACTCCTTAATATCGACCACTTAATGGGTGCATTTCAGGTAGAAGCCATTACCAGAAACCAGGCTAAACAACAGAGTGAGCCTAACCTGGTACAATGGAGTCAGGATTCTCCTAGTCAGGACCTGATCACTAGTCAAAAAGAAGACCCCATTGTAGGCATCTTCTATAAACACATAGAAGATCCTGAAAGCAAACCTATCACAAAAGATGATTGTATTGGCAAGGAAGATCTTAATAAAATCCAGGTCACAATTCAAGTTACAGGATGGTTTGTTAATTAGAACCTCCAAAACTGGCATCCAGCAATGGGTGGTACACACCAAGTTCAGAGGTCTCATGCTTCAACATGCCCATGATGCTCCCACATCTGGCCATTGTGATGCCAAACTCACGTATGAAATATTGCGTGATTACGCCTTTTGGCCGCACATGTTGAAAGATGTTCAAACCTACTGTCAAGGTTGTTTAAGCTGTCCACAGTTCCAACCCACTGCACCAACGCATAGAGCCCCATTGCAGAACAGAAAAGGGTGATGGTAATGCCATGGTCAGATATCCAAATTTATTTTATTGGTCCAGTAACTAGGTCATCAAGAGGTAACAAATACATGTTAACAGTGACATGTCTGTTCACTAAATGGGTAGAGTGCATCAGTGCACCTAACAATAGTGCTGAAACATGCGCAGCTTTGCTCATCAACCACGTGTTTTCCAGATTTGGTTTGCCCCAAAGAATTGAATACGATCAGGGAACCCACTTCACTAGCGAAGTGATGACCAAAATGTGGAAAATACTAGGGGTCAAAAGAAAGCTCCATATTGCATATAGAGCTGCCTCAAATGGTGGTGCAGAGCATTACAATCAGTCCGTTGTGAAAATCCTCAAAATGTTTGTGAGTGAAACAGGTAAAGACTGGGATTTAAAACTACCTCTAGTCCTAATGGCATTAAGAGCAACTCCAAGTAGTGCTATCAAGATGTCACCTTTTGAACTGATGACTGGTAGAAGAATGGTTCTACCTCAGAATCTACTGTACCGTACAACGGACCAGAACTTGATAAATGCTGCCAATACGCATCAATATGTGGAAAACCTAAGGAAGCACCTGCAATATGCCTTTGCATTTGCTGAAATGAACTTAGAAAAAGCTGCAACTGCCACTAAAACCTATTATGATCTCAAAACGTCCAAAAAGGAATATGAAATAAATGATAACGTTTATCTTTATAACTTTGGAAGAGATCAGGTTAAGGGGGAGAAATTTCTTCCATCATGGAAGGGTCCTTTTATCGTTAATGACAAATTATCTCCAGTCGCCTAAAAAATTAGGATACCTAAAAATTATACTTTTATGGATAAATGGGTCCATATTAATCAGTTGCGAGCATGCCATCCTAGATCCCAACTATAAGTCATAGAGGGAGAATAAAATGCCATATCCCCAAATGCACTAAAGAAATATTGTAGTTTAAAGATGCCTAGCAAATGAGCATAAGGGATCAAAAATAACGGACTCTCTTCATAGAAGACTGTCTATGATGTATACTGTCAATACACTCACCAAGTACCACTGACTTTAAGCCAATTCAAATACATGTGTCCTACATCTATTTGAAATTGGAAGGGGGATTCATGTCAGGGTATCTGTGAATGTTATTGGATGATATATATATATATATATATATATACACACATAATATTTAATATATATATATATATATATATATATATAGCTGTCTACACCAAATGATTCATTTATTTGTAAGACATTAGATGCCTGGCTGACCACAATTCAATCATCCCCCACTCAATATGCAAAATTACAATGCATCCAGGTGAAAACAAAGGGAAGACATTTGGTCTAGTTGGTTCAGGCAGTCATTTCAAAGAAAGGCAAATTACTTCAAAAAGATGGTCATCTATATGGTTGTGTATTGCAAATCTTAGATCAGACACAAGAAACATATGCCAACAGACATGATGTCTATGGAAATCCCTTTGAAACTCAGTAAAGAAAGGAATATTGTGATTAGCACAGACCTGTTAATTGCCCCTAAACCAACTAAAAACACATAGGACATCTGAACTTGTTACCTACAGACATGGGAAATTAGATCTCAGATATAGAAATTATGCCTAATCTTCATGTAGTTCAAGATACTCAAATGAATATATATATATATATATATATATATATATATATATATTCAGACAACATATTAAGTATGAACACATGAATCTGGGTGACTGTCTATGCCTAAGAAGGGTAATATTGGAAGCTGAAAACCTAAGAATCCAGATTTTAGCATGTCTTAACCTATGTATTTTTTAAAGCATAGAATGTTTTAAGGATTTAAAATGGCCAATTTTAATAACCTATTTCTTCATATTTTTCAGGCATCAAATAAGTACATATATAATTGGTATTTTAAATAATATCCTATGTTTTATACACTCAAAAAGAAATATACAGATATGAAATATTAATCTGTATGGGATAGTAATCCAATATAGATATAATTATATGAAAATGACATCTGTTTGCTGATCTCAAGGTATGTATGTCATATTAAGATGATAACTGAAAAAGTAATTAAATCCATGATGAAGATATTTTTATAATCCTTTTAAATCGTTTCTTAGAAAATATGATTTTAAACGCATTTTAATATATTATAAAGTGGAATATATTCACGTTTGGTCTTAAAATTATCAGAGAAGATGACACTGTACAGACCATATATGAAACATATGATTTATTAATACAAGAGATTATAATATGTTGAATAAACATTTTAAGCTTAAATAATTAGACTGTTAGAAATTTTTGATTGTGGGGCTGCATTCCTGGGTGTCTGCTGCCACCTATAGATCAGAAACGGTATTACAGCCAAAAGGCATTTAGCTGCTCAGGGAGGCATTTCCCAAAATAACCTATGAGATGTTCAGATCCAAGGTCGAATCATGGACAAGCTCCGCAAGGGCGAATCACAGACAAGCTTCCAAAGGGCCTATCAAAATCTTGTGGGAATGATTAAAGAAACAGGGGAGGAATTCTTTATTCTTGGAATAAAGGTCCAGACTCACTGCACAAGGGGACAGACTAAAAGAAGCATTAACTTTTGGAGAGAAAATACATACGCCTAGATCACGAGTCTAGCGTTAGCCTTAAAAAGCAGCGTTGAGAGGTCCCAATGCTGCTTTTTAACGCCCGCTGGTATTACAAGTCTGGCATGTGCAGGTGTACCGCTCACTTTTCTTCCGCGTATCCTATCTTTTTAATGGGATTTGCCTAACACTGGTATTACGAGTCTTGGAAGAAGTGAGCGGTAGACCCTCTCCTGTCCAGACTCCTACCGCATTTAAAAGTCAGTAGTTAAGAGTTTTATGGGCTAACGCGGGAACATAAAGCTCTTAACTAAAGTGCTACAAAGTACACTAACACCCATAAACTACTTATTAACCCCTAAACCGAGGCACCCCCACATCGCAAACACTAAAATAAATTTTTTTAACCCCTAATCTGCCGACCGGACATCGCTGCCACCTACATTATACCTATGAACCCCTAATCTGCTGCCCCTAACATCGCCGACACCTACATTATATTTATTAACCCCTAATCTGCCACCCCCAACGTCACCGCCACCTATCTACAATTATTAACCCCTAATCTGCTTACCAGACATCACCGCCACTTTCATAAATGTATTAACCCCTAAACCGCCGCACTCCTTCCTCGCAAACACTAGTTAAATTTTATTAACCCCTAATCTGTCCCCCCAACATCGCCGACACCTACCTACAATTATTAACCCCAAATCTTCCGACCCCAACGTCGCCGCTACTATAAAAAAGTTATTAACCCCTAAATTCTTTATATTAGTTAAATTTATAAACACATTGAATTATATTTATAGGAACCAGATTATGAATCAAATTATACAAGCGTAAACTGTTACAATATTCTTGACAAAGCAAACCAAATATACCTTTAGAATTAACCTTATTCACAATAATCTCCCAAATCAGAGTTGCATTTAAATATCACAATGAGATGCCAAGGTATGGTTTGTTAATTTCCAGACAAATATACTTAAGCTATTCAGCCACAATTGATCCTATATAAGTCCAATTTAAAACAACAGAAATTGTATATATTATTTGTACAAACAACCAACTCCTATTCCAATTTTTATAGGATTGAGCTCGCATTCTATTGGCTGATTGGAACAGCCAATAGAATGCGAGCTCAATCCTATTGGCTGATTGGATCAGCCAATAGGATTGAAGTTCAATCCTATTGGCTGATTGCATCAGTCAATAGGATTTTTTCTACCTTAATTCTGATTGGCTGATAGAATTCTATCAGCCAATCGGAATCTAAGGGACGCCATCTTGGATGATGTCACTTAAAGGTACCTTCATTCAGTAAGAAGACTCCGGATGAAGAGGATGCTCTGTGTCAGATGTCTTGAAGATGGACCCGCTCCGTGTCGGATGGATGAAGATAGAAGATGCCGTCTGGATGAAGACTTTTGCCCGTCTGGAGGACCACTTCGCCCGGCTTGGATGAAGACTTCTACCGGCTTCGTTGAGGACTTCGGTCCAGTTGGATGAAGACTTCTGCCGCTTCCTTGAGGATGAATGTCTGGTCTTCAGAACTGTAAGTCGATCTTCAGGGGGTTAGTGTTAGGTTTTTTTAAGGGTGTATTGGGTGGGTTTTATTTTTAGGTTAGGGTTTGGGCCTGCAAAAGAGCTAACTGCCCTTTTAAGGGCAATGCCCATCCAAATGCCCTTTTCAGGGCAATGGGGAGCTTTGGTTCTTTTTAGATAGTATTTTATTTGGGGGGTTGTTTGTGTGGGTGGTGGGTTTTACTGTTGGGGGGGTTGTTTGCATTTTTTTTACAGGTAAAAGAGCTGATTACTTTGGGGCAATGCCCCGCAAAAGGCCCTATTAAGGGCTATTGATAGTTTAGTTTAGGCTAGGGTGTTTTTTTATTTTGGGGGGGCTTTTTTATTTTGATAGGGTTATTAGATTAGGTGTAATTAGTTTAAATATCTGTCAATTGTTTATTATTTTCTGTAATTTAGTGTTTGTTTGTTTTTTTGTACTTTAGCTAATTTAATTTAGGTAATTGTATTTAATTTAGTTAATTTATTTAATTATAGTGTAGTGTTAGGTGTTATTGTAACTTAGGTTATGTTTTATTTTACAGGTACTTTTGTATTTATTTTAGCTAGGTAGTTATTAAATAGTTAATAACTATTTAATAACTATTGTACCTAGTTAAAATAAATACAAACTTGCCTGTAAAATAAAAATAAACCCTAAGCTAGCTACAATGTAACTATTAGTTATATTGTAGCTATCTTAGGGTTTATTTTATAGGTAAGTATTTCATTTGAAATAGGAAAAATGTAGTTAATTATAGAAATTTTATTTAGATGTATTTTAATTATATTTATATTAGGGGGTGTTAGGGTTAGGCTTAGACTTAGGTTTAGGGGTTAATACATTTAGTATAGTGGTGGCGACGTTGGGGGGGCAGATTAGGGGTTAATAAATTTAGGTAGGTGGCGGCGATGTTAGGGACGGCAGATTAGGGGTTAATAATATTTAACTAATGTTTGCGAGGCGGGAGTGCGGCGGGTTAGGGGTTAATATGTTTATTATAGTGACGGGGGCAGATTAGGGGTTAATAAGTATAATGTAGGTGTCGGCGATGTTGGGGGCAGCAGATTAGGGGTTCATAAATATAATGTAGGTGGCGGCGGTGTCCGGAGCAGCAGATTAGAAGTTAAAAATTTTATTATAGTGTTTGCGATGCGGGAGGCCCTAGGTTTAGGGGTTAATAGGAAGTTTATGGGTGTTAGTGTACTTTTTAGCACTTTAGTTATGAGTTTTATGTTACAGCGTTGTACCATAAAACTCTTAAGTTCTTAACTACTGACTTTTAAATGCATTAGGATTCTTGACGGGTAGGGTGTACCGCTCACTTTTTGGCCTCCCAGGACAGACTTGTTATATCAGCGCTATGGAAGTCCCATAGAAAAAGACTTTAAGAAGTTTACGTAAGTCGTTTTGCGGTAAGGCCAAAGAAGTGTGCAGTGACCCTAAACCTTCAAGACTTGTAATACCAGAGGGCATAAAAAAGCAGCATTAGGACCTCTTAATGCTGCTTTTTTACCTTAACGCACAACTCGTAATCTAGCCGACTGTTTGTTTTAAGTTCTCTACTTGTTTAAGGTACATAGGGGTGGGCCAGATGACTATAAGGTACAATAAACAGAAGGTGAGCAGGTACAACTTGCAGGTAGGCTGGGAATAAGCAGAATAATGAAATGCATAGGGGAAGCTAACTTTCATTTTTTCAGAGTTCTTAGCTCTCACTATGAATGTCACAATTTTTAGCTGCATGCGAAGAATCTAACTGACAATTACATGTAACTAGTGCAGAACTGTGCAACTTTAGCGAGCACGACTCAACCACCATCCTAGACAGAAAGTGCAACGGTAAAAAGAGCAGCCATTGAGCTAGCACCATGACACCACCATAGTTCCTCATTTCCAAACCCAGTGTGGCTAAACCTTCACATTGTTACTAGCAATTCACTAAAATCTTCCATAAACTCCTGGCTGGACACTGAGGCTATATTGCGCTCCCCGTTCTTCTAACTTTAATGAAATATACATTTTAAGGAAACTGGGTTGCTGACTTTTCATTTACAGAACAAAATAGTAATGATATAATCATGTCATTTATATGTACAACAAATTCTGGATATTCACTTAAATATTATAGAGTCTATGTGCGGTCAGTGTCCTTATTTGTTTTATTCATCCGTTCCATTTGGTTAAACCAGAGGGAAGTGAGTGAGCTGCTACTGTACTGTGTTAAACTAGACAAAATTATGTTTAGCTAAAGACATGGTTAGTGACCATAAATTATAGTGTAATTATACAGCAAAGCAGAGGGAACAATAACAGGGCTCTGACATGAAATTATAGGGCACTAAATGGGCTTTCTGTCATAATCAGCGGTTTGTCATGTGCCGTGAGTAAGTCGTGTGCTTAGTTGCTGGAAAATTAGCTGAGGAACAAATAACGTATTCCCTTGTAAGATGGCAATCAGGGTGGTATGACCTTTGAAGTGGTTGATCCAGCCTGTGTGCCAGAGGATTCTGTTCACTTGCCAGATTTAGTGGTGCAGCATATTTGGATCTTTGTTTTTTTACTTAAAGAGACATTAAAGTCATTTTTCATGTCTAATTATTCTCTGCATTGCATACGATTTGAATGCAAAATAAAGTTTTTAAAAGCATTTACAACTGTCAATTCATTGGTTAAATATAACTTGTTGTGCAGGCCTGGACACACCTTAACCCCTTAACGACCACAGCGACTCTGGGCTGTTATAGAGCCGCTCTTGGTAATGCCGGAGTGCACACGTTATATCTGCATGCTTCAGGAGCGAGGCAGTGCAGTTATAGCATAATGGCGGACACCCCAGTCTAGCAAACGCAGGGATCCCATTTCTGTCAGTGAGGTGCCTCTATTCATGAGATACATGCTGTTATCAGCGTGTATCTTGCTGCTGCTGGAAGCCTGCTTGTGAGGCTAGTCAGCAGCAGTCCAATAACTGTCAAAAATGACAGTTTCTGTGTATACAATCACTGTGACAGTCAGTAATAGTGATTATATACTTAGAATGGAGCCTTGATACTAGCATGTACCAGTGCATGCTGGTATCAGGCCCAGTGGCCAATTACTGGATGCCTCAGGAGTGAGGTAGTCCAGTGATGCACAAAAAAAGTGGCCCATTGTCATGTGATCACTGTGAAAGCCAATCACAATGATCACATGTCAAAAATGACAAGCCATTGTTTGTTAGCAATGCCTTGTCTTGGCCCATCCACTTCTGTCCCAGTGAACAAGTATAGTGAATAAAATTGTAACATTTTGTTTTTATGTGGTTTTTTTTTAATAAATGTTATTTTAATAAAATTTATTTTTTATAATTTTATTTTAATAAAGTTTTTTTGTGTGTTTTTTACCCCTTAATTTTATTTTCTGCCCTTGGTGATAAAAGGGTTAAACATTATTAAATAGCCTGGGTGTCTAAATTCTACATATATATACTTTTGTGTAGCAGTTTTGAATTGAGTGACCGCTATTTAGCTTACAATCCAAGCAAAGCACATTCTAGTTTTAAACCAATAAATTCATCTAGACATATAGGATATTACCAAAATCGGAACTTCGTAATAAATCTATTTGGCATTATTTTTCTTAAGCTACTCAAGTTTTGTAAAAATGGTTATAAAGAAAATTGCAAAAAAACCTTTCTCCATTTTTCAGTATTAAATTCCTAATTATTGTTATTTTATATACCCATATAGCCTTCCGTTTATTTTAAGGTAGTTAGTATATTGTAACTTTAATTTAAAGTTAGGGGGTGTTAGGTTTAGGGGTTAATAGTTTAATTGAGGTAGCCACAATGTGGGGGTGGGCGTTTAGGGGTTAATAGGTTTATTTTAGTAGTAGCAATGTGGGGGGACAGCGGTTTAGGGGTTAATAGGTTTAATTTAGTAGTAGCAATGTGGTGGGATAGTGGTTTAGGGGTTAACAGCTTTATTTATTAGTTCCAATGCTGGGGGGGTGGTATCGGGGATAATAGTGTAGTTTATGGGTGTTAGTGTACTTTGTAAAACATTTTTATGGGTTTTGTGGAACTTTTTTGTTTTGCAAAAATCCATAACTACAGGTCTTTGAATGCGGAAGGGATCGTTGCGGTATAGGCCATACCATGTGACTTGTAATACCGAGCAGCTGACCATTCTGCACTCAAAATTCCATTTTTTTGAGCGGTAAAGCCATACTGCACAACTTGTAATCTTGGTCCTTGGTCTTTAAAAGGACGGTATACACTAATTTTTGCATAACCGCATGTAATAGACACTACTATAAAGAAGAATATGCACAGATACTGATATAAAAATTCAGTAAAAAACCTTTTAAAAAATTTCTTAGAAGCTCCAAGCTTAGCACTGATGATGAGGTTAGGCTGGGACACCCACTGAAAGGTGCTGGGAACAGATACTCCCCCCCCCCTTCCCTGCATATGAAAATACTTATTAGTCTGTAAACGTGTGTATACATCTGGCACTGTAGGGCTTGGTTAGGAGTCTGAAAATCAGCACAATGTTTTTAAAAATAAGCAAAACTTATTACAAAAACACTCCCAGATGGGCTATATAAATGGATCATCTACAAAACGTTTATGCAAAGAAAAATCTAGGGGTCGATCCGATATAAAGCGTCGCCCGCAAAAGCCGGCGACGCCAATATTTACGCTGATTTGGTATCCTATATACGGCGTAACCTAGAAGTTACGCGCGTATATTTCTGCCGTCGCCTGTAGTTTTTTGGGCCATAGGCAGGTATACCAAACCAGCGCAGTTTGGTATCCAATATGCAGCGTAAGGACTTACGTGGCGAAAATGGAGAAAACTTACTCCATTTTCACCTCGCCACAAAAAGCAGCCGTAAGAAGCCTTACGCTGACTATTGGAGCCCCGTAACTCCCTAAACTGGCTGCTAAAATAAACCTAACACCTAACGCATGCGCAATGTCTATCTCTCTGTCAACCGCGATCTGCTAAAATAAACCTAACACCTAACGCATGCGCAATGTCTATCTACCTGTCAACCGCGATCCCCCCCCCCCCGAAATCCCTAATAAAGTTATTACCCCCTAAACCGCCGCTCCCGGACCCCGCCGCCATCTACATAAACTAACCCCCTACTGTGAGCCCCTAAAACCGCCGCCATCTACCTTATCTATCCCCTAATTAGAACCCCTTACACCGCTGTCATCTACCTTATCTATCCCCTAATCTGACCCCTTACACCGCCGCCACCTATATAAAAATTATTAACCCCTAATTTAATCTACCTACCCCGCCGCCAGCTATGTTATCTATATTAACCCTAAGTATATTATAGTTAATATAGTTATTACATTATATATATTAACTATATTAACCCTAATTATATTAGGGTTAATATAGTTAATATAGTTACTATAGTATTTATATTAACTATATGAACTCTATCTAACCCTAACACCCCTAACTAAATTTATATTAAATTAATGTAATTAATTTATAAACTAAAATATTCCTATTTAAATCTAAATACTTACCTATAAAATAAACCCTAAGATAGCTACAATATAATTAATAATTACATTGTAGCTATGTTAGGGTTAATATTTATTTTACAGGTAAATAGTTAATTATTTTAACTAGGTATAATAGATATTAAATAGTTATTAACTATTTAATATCTACCTAGTTAAAATAATTACCCAATTACCTGTAAAATAAATCCTAACCTAAGTTACAAATACACCTACACTATCAATAAATTTAATAAACTACAAACATCTATCTAGAAATACAATTAAATTAACTAAACTAAATTACAAAAAAAAACAAACACTAAATTACAAAAAATAAAAAAAAGATTACAAGTTTTTTAAGCTAATTACACCTATTCTAAGCCCCCTAATAAAATAATAAACCCCCAAAATAAAAAAAATTCCCTGCCCTATTCTAAATTAAACAAATTTCAAAGCTCTTTACCTTACCAGCCCTTAAAAGGGCCTTTTGTGGGGCATGCCCCAAAGAATTCAGCTCTTTTGCATAAAACAAATACAATCCCCCCCCCATTACAACCCACCACCCACATACCCCTATTCTAAAACCACCCAAACCCCCCTTAAAAAAGCCTAACACTACCCCCCTGAAGATCTCCCTACCTTGTCTTCACCACACCGGGCCGAACTCCTGATCCGATCCGGGCGATGTCTTCCTCCAAGCGGCAAAGAAGAATTCTTCCTCCGGCGATGTCTTCCTCCAAGCGGCAGCAAAGTCTTCATTCTTCCGGCGGCATCTTCAATCTTCTTTCTTCGCTCCGCCGCCGCGGAGCATCCATCCCGGCCGACTGCTGAACTTGGAATGAGGTACCTTTAAATGACGTCATCCAAGATGGCGTCCGCCGAATTCCGATTGGCTGATAGGATTCTATCAGCCAATCGGAATTAAGTTAAAAAAAATCTGATTGGCTGATTGAATCAGCCAATCAGATTCAAGTTCAATCCGATTGGCTGATCCAATCAGCCAATCAGATTGAGCGACGCCAGAAATTTGTACTTGCGCAGATTTCTGGACATCGCTGGTTTGTGAGACTTACGGCACGTTAGCATCTGACGGCGACTTATATGGGATGGCTCGAGTTGCGAGCTGAAACTGCGGGCGACGCCGGTTCCCTCGCTTGCGCCGCAAACTGCGATCTATATCGGATCGCGCCCCTAGTGTTCAATGTCAATTTAATGGGTTAAAGGCCTTTTGAAATTTGTACATCTTACATCCTTTGAGGTGGCAAATTAGGTATAGATGTAAATGCACTCCTGCTTTCAGCCAATTAATGTGCATCATGCAGGAGTGTCAGAGTTCTGATTTCCATAGAATGCTCTCCAGTCTCTCTGCGGGGGAGTGGACATACGACAGTTAAATTATAGTAAAATCAGGCAAAATAAATAAAGTGCATTGTAAAGTTTTTAATTATGCATAATTACCCATTTAGGGATAAATTACAACTGGAGCTCAATAGATGCGGTCAAGGTGCCAGTATCTTCTTCTTGTGCTCACAGCAAGAATAGCCAGTCTCCTCTTCTTACCAGCTCGAGAAAAAAATGGTAAGTACAAGCTCAGGTTACTGACTTTTTTAAAGATATTCCCATTAATTCAAATGAGTAAAACTGTTCAAATGAGTAAATGCTATAACAAAAAGGATCATAGGACAACAATATAAGATGCTTTTTTTAAGGGCAATTTCAAAAGGAGTTTTACAGACAAAAAAGATACAAGACAAAATTTAAATGTTACAGCTAATTCAGGATTTCTAATAATTGCCTATTGTGCCTGAATACAGGCACCACCATCTTGTTAGAGTTGCTAAGCAACAAATTCTGAGATGCTATTTAACTCTAAAATTTACCAAGTTGGTGGATGCTAAATGAAAATAGAATAAGGGTTACATTCATCAACACCTTACACATTTCTTGTGCTGTTGTAGAACTGAATAAGAAAGATTGCAAACTGTATGGGTGGCAAAAGCCATAAATACGTTACTCCTGCATATTAGTTCAACATTTTGTGTTTCAAAGTTAAAGGGACAGTCTAGTCAAAAATAAACTATCATGATTCAGATGGGCATGTCCTTTTAAATAACTTTCTAATTTACTTTTATCATCAATTTTGCTTTGTTCTCTTGGTATTCTTAGTTGAAAGCTAAACCTAGGTAGGCTCATATGCAAATTTATTAGCCCTTGAAGGCCACCTCTTATCTGAATGCATTTGGACATTTTTTTCACAACTAGAGAGTGATAGTTCATGTGTTCCATATAGATAACATTGTGCTCATGCCTGCGGAGTTACCTAGGAGTCAGCACTGATTGGCTAAACTGCAAGACTTTTAAAAGAACTGAAATAAGGGGGCAGTCTGCAGAGGCTTAGATACAGGGTAATCACAGAGGTAAAAAGTATATTAATACTGTGTTGGTTATGCAAAATTGGGGAATGGGTAATAAAGGGATTATCTATATTTTTACACAATAACAATTCTGATGTAGACTGTCCCTTTAACTCCAAGTAGGCCTAGTAAAATAATATGAGGTATAATTTCCTAGAATGTCCCTTTAAGTTAGTTTTATTTCCACCTTATTTTGAATCATCTGTAAGGTAATAAGATTATATATTCTTTAACACAGTAACGTAATTCAAAGGGGAAAAAAGGTGTTAGCAGGTTTTTGTTGGTGCCAATGAATGCCAGTACTGTTCAGTGCCTTTCTTAACTGACAGATTATGATCAGTCTAAAGCTCATGTGTTCTTTAAGGGGTCTGGTACTAGGGTTTGTAAAAATGCCAGAAAATCCAGCTCAGAATGTATATGTTAAAGGTGCAAAGTCTGTTTTGGTTTCTCACAAGAATTCAAATAAACTGAGTGATATTAACCAGAATTGAAACCTTATTACTGTATCAAAAGTTCAAGACAATGTATACTGCATTCTATGCCTTATACCTTGTATCCTTTCACACCTAATTTTAGTATCAAATTGTTTATTTTTATTATGTTAGTAAGAAAATGTGTTGCTTATTGTTGAAAGAGAATGCTAATTAGTCACCATTGATTGATAGATCTAAGACATGAGTTCAGGTTTTTAATGTCATAAAGGTTTTTTAAAGCGTAATACAGTGGACTTCTTTATAAATTCTACCAGAAATAGGCAATTGTAATTTTAAAGAAATGTTTTCTTTTATGACTCAGAGAATTTAATTTTAAAGAACTTTCTAATTTACTTCCATTATCATTTTTTCTTTGTTGAAAAGCAGGGACTTACTGTATGCTTACGGGCTGGTGTTCTAAAGAAACTGGTATACCATAGGAATGTGTATACTACGTCACTTCCGGTGATGTATTATCAGCTGTTGGAGGTGTGTGGCGCTCAATGCACATGCGCAAGAGGCCCAACCTCCTCCAAACATCTGTTTAAGGAGATTTAGTACATAACAACGGGTCTCAGGATTCTATGGACCGTAAACTGCAATGCGCATGCACACATGGCCCTACTCCTCAGTGATCCATTGTGCGCCGCCGACTTGCCGAATAAGGTGTCAGTTGACACCAAAACATTTTGAAACTTTTGTAATATAGGCTATATTTTTCTATGAAATCCGGTGAATGCTCCAATATTTTATTCCGGTGGGGTGGGGTAGGGAAGGTGAGGATGTGTGGTGTGGGTATCATGACAGTAGCACATGCTGTCACATTTGTCACTGTTTTTAGCTCACTCAAAGTGACCGCAGTGCGCGCAAGTGATTACGGGCCATATATTTCCTCGACCCATTGTTTACATTCCATCAGCTGTTAGGAGGAGGTTGGGCATCTTCCGCATGCGCAATGAGCGCAACACCCCTCCAGCAGCTGAGTCACGTGACCTAAAGTGACGTGGTATACACATTCCTATGCGGTATACCATTTTCTTTAGAACACCGGCCCATTTCTGGAGCACTCTATGGCAGCAGTTTTACAAGAATGTTATCCATTTGCCAGAGCGCTAGTAGGACTCCGGATGCCGACCTAGGTATCTTTAAAACACAGAATATCAGGGGAATGAAGCAATTTTGATAATAGAAGTAAATTGGAATCTTTTTTTAAAATGATATGCTCTGCCCGAATCACAAAATAATTTTTTTTGGTTTCATATCCCTTTAAAATTAAATTTTCAAGGTTTATATAGAGCATGCAGTTCTAACCCTATCACTGCAGAGCGATTTCCACCCCTGTGCTGAGCTGTTTTGCAGTATTTAGTGGCTGTTGCCCAACTGTAGTCCATTTTTTCAGTTAAAAACACACACATATTTATCTTTTTCTTTTGTCAGAAGACCCAGCAGATACAAACCATGACATTTATTTTATGTATATATTATGAGATGTGAGGAACCTGCAACAAAATCTGTTAACATTTTAATTAACATTTTTGTAAATTAAAGGCTGTGTTTTTCCTCAACTCTACTGTATAGTAAAAAGAAGGGGTTATCCTTATGTATATATATATATATATACATAAGGCCCCTTCAGTATAGGTATTTATCTTTGATTTGCACATAAAAACTATCACACGCCTCTGTGCTAATACATGGACATTTATTCACACCAGGTGATCACTATTACCAAATTAATAACTTGGCTATTACAATTTATATAAGGGATTAAAGGGACAGGAGACACCCACATTTTCTTCCATGATTTGGATAGAACATTCAATTTTAAACAACATTCCAATTTACTTCCATTATCAAATTTGCTTAGTTCTCTTGTTATCCTTTGCTGAAGGAACAGCATTGCACTACTGGCAACAAGCTGAACACATTTAGCTAGCCAATCACAAGAGACAAATGTGTGATCACCCAAAACTGCCACCTCAGGGTACTGGAATTCTGGGGGACTGTGGCTGCTATGGAGGCGCCAGCCTGTCTGGAGGGGCAGGAATGGCGGAAAAGCTGTGGGATTGTCCAGTGTCCTATCAAGATGAGCTTTGTGTATAAAAGGAGTGTGTGTTTTCCAACAAAATCAGTCCCTCTTTCACCTGAATTCTAGTATGTCTAGTTATTTTGGTGGGCTTCTGCTAAAATCACTTTCCTGGGCTACATAGCAGCCTGTTCCAGGCAGAGGAAGGACCCTCTGGTAGATCTACCTAGTCTGGGTAGCCAGAGTCTGCCACAGGGTGGGACCCTGCATACTGGTGCTGTCGGGCATCAGGGGTGGCTATAGGCTGTGGTCACTTGCCAGCTACATAGCTGCAGTCGGCGGGGAGGAAGCAGGACCCGTTTGGCGGAGCTACCCAGTCGGAGTAGCCGGGGTATCCATCACATTGGCTGGCAGCGGTGGGATCTGCTTCTTTCACACAGTTTCTGCTGACAGAGGAGACGTGCCACAGTAGCTGGTATGGAAGCCGAGTTCCTAAGGAGAGTACAGGAGGCGCTGAATAAGCTGGACGGTCCTGGTTCTGAACAGGACCAGCTGAGCTGGAGGAGCATTGTCCGCCGGCAACTATGGAGGGAGAGGCTTCAACAAGAAAAGGATTGTGATGGAAAGGTCCTCCCCACAGATGAGAGGTACTGGGTCTGGTGGGACATGCAAGTGCCTTTCCTGGGAGAGCAGCCTATGGAGGAATGGCTACCAGGCCCTCCGATGGCTCGCTATGCAAGTGCAGCCATGACTGGAGGATTGCACCCCCACAGAGGGCTTTGGCTTCGGCGGCCCTTTATTACTATTGGAAAAGATGACCGAGGACCCAGAATTTGGGAGCTGGGTGACACTGAGAGTAAAGAACATTTGCCTCTCCCGAAGAGCAGCTGTTGGATCTCTCGGGGGTACCCTGGCTGGTATTCGATATGGTATCACTTATTTTCCAAGAATGGTAACTGGAAAAGG
Organism: Bombina bombina; assembly: GCF_027579735.1. Taxonomy (NCBI): domain Eukaryota; kingdom Metazoa; phylum Chordata; class Amphibia; order Anura; family Bombinatoridae; genus Bombina; species Bombina bombina. The sequence goes on along the minus strand of NC_069505.1, from coordinate 298,663,165 downwards.
CATACAAGAGGCTGCTAGACCGAGTTCAGCAGCATGCCACGGAGTCTGCACGGAGCTGTGGTGCAGCAGTCTGGGAATCATGAAGGTTGGCCTCCGAGGAGTGGCAACAGAGCATAAGCGACGACAAGCTGCTAGATACAGATCAGCAGCCTGGCCCCAAACTTATGGACTTGGACATGGGAGCCACCCCAGCAGAAGCACTGGTAACAGGGCAGAGAGTCGCCAGCCTCTGCCCAGCCCCTGCAGCAGCTCTGAGAAACCATAGACAGGAGGTAGTCGTCTTGCCTCCCCGTAGGCAGAACCCCTTGCAGGGAGAGACAGATGTCAATAACTCTCCCCAGTGACAGGATCTCTTCCTGGGAGAGGAGACAGTTGGTCACTCTCCCCAGCGGCAGAGCCAGGAGCAGGGAGAGGAGACAGACGATCTCTCTCCCCAGCTGCAGAGCCATCCCCTGGGAGTGGAGGTAGTTGTCCTCCCTCCCCTTACACAGAACCCCTTCCTGGGAGAGGAGACAGTCGGTCTCTCTCCCAAGTGGCAGAGCCAGGAGCAGAGAGAGGAGACAGTTGTCTCTCTCCTCAACAGCAGAGCCATGCCCTGGGAGCGGAGGTAGTCGTCCTCCCTCCCCTTACACAGAACCCCTTCCTGGGAGAGGAGACAGTCGGTCTCTCTCTCCCCAGCATCAAGGTGATCCCCTGGGAGTGGAGGTAGTCATCCTCCCTCCCCTTACACAGAACCCCTTGCAGGGAGAGACGGATGTTGATAACTCTCCCCAGCAGCAGAACCTCTTGCCAGGAGTTTGGGCACCCAAGTTTTGCCTGCCCCACCAAGGAGCAACCTTACCCTCCAGTCTGGGGTGTGAATACAGCCGGGAAAACGGCACTGGCTTTGTTTGTGGGTGGGTCAGTCGGTACTCAACAGAATGTCACAGAAGGAGGCCGTGTGGCCATGGAACCTAAAGACACTAGAACTTGTGGGAGAGCAACTGTTTCAGAGCCGGCCTTTGCAAACTTGTTTGGGACTTTGCATCGTGTGACTATCCCTGCGCCCAGGGCGCCGGGGATAAATGCCAGCAGGAACCCAACCAGGAAGCCCTAAGCCCAGGAGAGATGGGATAACCTCTCCCAGCAACCGAGAAGTGGAGGGCTACCATCGGACAGCCCCAGGCCGACCCATTAAGACTCTAGCCGGGTCTGCTGAACTGGAGGGGGGGGGGGGGGATGTCACAGATACCAGACAGCCAAGGCTACCCCCTACTACATGGCTCACTGCCTGTTACATTAGATTTGCCCATTTCATGGCATGCAGGATCTCCCAGATGCATGCTATGTGTTGTTTTGCTGTGTACACTTGGTCATGGAAGTGTACAAGTGCTTGACACAAGTCTGTGACTTGGGAAAACCCTTCTAGGCTGGCAGGGTTCCTGGAACTCCCGGTCGGCTGCCTCACAACGGACACCCGCCTAACCCCTCTAAGGCTGGCTAAAAACATTGGTAAACCAATGACAAGAGGCATATATGTGCAGCCACTAATCAACAGCTAGCTCTCAGCTCTCCACCTAGGAATCCTTTTCAACAAACAATACCTAGAGAACAAAGCAAATTAGATAGAAATTGGAAAGTTGTTTAAAATGGTATGTTCTATCTGTATCATGAAAGACAATGTTTGGATTTCCTGTCCCTTCAAGTTAAAACAGAGTGGCACCCATTACTTTATAGAAACTTACGGCGAGATTACGAGTTTTGCGTTAGCCTTAAAAAGCAGCGTTAAGGGGTCCTAACGCTGCTTTTTATCTAACGCTGGGCGGTAGACCCTATCCTGTCAAGACTTCTACCGCATTTAAAAGTCAATAGTTAAGAGTTTTATGGGTTAACGCCGGAACATAAAACTCTTAACTAAAGTGCTAACAAGTACACTAACACCCATAAACTACCTATTAACCCCTAAACCGAGGCCCCCCACATCGCAAACACTATAATAAATATTTTTAACACCTAATCTGCCGACCGGACATCGCCGCCACCTACATTATACTTATGAACCCCTAATCTGCTGCCCCTAACATCGCTGCATCCTACATTATAGTTATTAACCCCTAATCTGCCGCCTCCAACGTCGCAGCAACCTAACTACACTTATTAACCCCTAATCTGCCTTCCGGACATCGTCGCTACTTTAATAAATGTATTAACCCCTAAACCGCCGCATCCCGCCTCGCAAACACTATTTAATTTTTATTAACCCCTAATCTGCCTGCCCTAACATCGCCGACACCTACTTACATTTATTAACCCCTAATCTGCCACCACCAACGTCGCCGCTACTATAATAAAGTTATTAACCCCTAAACCTAAGTCTAACCCTAACCCTAACACCCCCTAATTTAAATATAATTTAAATACATCTAAATAAAATAACTACAATTAAATAAATTATTCCTATTTAAAACTAAATACTTACCTGTAAAATAAACCATAAGATAGCTACAATATAATTAATAATTACATTGTAGCTATCTTATGATTTATTTTTATTTTACTGGCAACTTTGGATTTATTTTAACTAGGTACAATAGTTATTAAATAGTTATTAACTATTTAATAACTACCTAGCTAAAATAAGTACAAAATTACCTGTAAAATAAATCCTAACCTAAGTTACAATTACACCTAACACTACACTATCATTAAATAAATTACCTAAACTACCCCCCCCAACATTACAACCCACCACCCACCACCCACACACCCCTACTCTAAAACCCACCCAATACCCCCTTAATAAAACCTAACACTACCCCATTGAAGATCACCCTACCTTGAGCCGTCTTCACCCAGCCGGGCACCATTGGTCATCCGATCCGTCCAGAAGTCTTCATCCAATGGGCCAGAAGAGGACATCCAGACCGGCAGAAGTCTTCATCCTATCCGGGCAGAAGAGGACAGCTCAGCCCCATTGTTTCCTATGGGGAGATCGTGCACGAGCACGTTTTAGCCAGCTTACCGCTACCGTAAGCAACGCTGGTATTACAGTGAGAAGTGGAGCTAAATTTGCTCAACGCTCACTTTTCTGAGGCTAACGCAGCCATTCAGAAAACTTGTAATACCAGCGTTGTTTAAACTGAGCGCTGGAAAAAAAAAAAGGCTTGTTAGCAGCGCAAGTCTTTACCGACAAAACTCGTAATCTGGCAGTTAGTGAATTTAGAAAGCCAACAAGTTTAATTGTTAATTTACATGAAAGGGGAACAAAATAAATAATGAAAGTATATTAAACATTTTATATTACAATATTCTACTGTTTAATTTCCCTATAACTATTTTAAAGGGTTAAAGGAATAGTCTAGTCAAAATTAAACTTTCATGATTCAGATAGAGCATGCAATTTTAAGCAACTTTCTAATTAATTCCAATTATCAATTTTTCTTTGTTCTGTTGGTATCTTTATTTTAAAAAGCAAGAAAGTAAGCATAGGAGCCGGACCATTTTTGGTTCAGCACCTGGGTATTACTTTCTGATTGGTATTAAATGTAGCCACCAATCAGCAAGCGCTACCCAGGTGCTGAACCAAAAATGGGCCGGCTTCCAAGCTTACATTCAAATAAAGATACCAAGAAAACACAAAAAATTATAATAGGAGTAAATTAAAAGGTTGCTTAAAATTGCCTGCTCTATCTGAATCATGAAAGTTTAATTTTGACTAGACAATCCATTTAAACACACAGATATATATAGGCACCATTGCAATAATAAAAAGCTGCATTACATTAGATCATTTTCTTTTTGCATTTTTATCTAAATGTTTTCTTTTATGATTCAGATAAAGCATTTACTTTTAAACAACTTTACAATTCTATTATTAAATTTGCTTTGTACTCTTGGCATCTTTAGTTGTAAATCATACATAGGTAAGCTCAGTAGCAGCAATGCATTACTGGGAGCTAGCTGCTGATTGGTGGCTGCACTTATATGCCTCTTGTCATTGGCTCACGTGATAAGTTCAGACAGATTCCAGTAGTGAATTGTTTCTGCTTCAACAAAGAATATCAAGGGAATGAAGCAAATCTGATAATAGAAGTAAATTGGAACGTTGTTTAAAATTGTATGTTCTATCTGAATCATGGAAGAAAAAAATCTCCAGTCTTACTAATAGACTATTTTAGGGCTAGATTACAAATGGAGCTCTAATTTATTGCACACCTGTAAATGGGCAAAGTTGCCTGTTTGCAGACCTGCGATAAATAATCTGCCATTACAAATAGCTGGTTATTGCTACCACGAACTCACGTTAGCATTTACCGCTTATAAAATTAATCAGAGCTCAGATCCCTAGTTAATTTTTTAAATGTGCCCCAAATGCCCCGAAAATACAGTGGTGTGTATTTTATTGGAAAATAAAAAATGTAGCATTTTTATTTTTTAATAAAATAACTGCACCAGGCAGTTTTGGGGGGGCTAAAGTTTTATTATTATTTTTTATTTTTAAGCAGCATTATTTATGTAGGGACAGGAAGTAATACAACATCTCCCCAGTTGCTATAAGTTTCCAATGATGTAATTTATGCAGTTAATTAGTTCATCAGAGATGGCTGATGTCACCAAGATAAACAGGCCAAAACAGGTTTTCAGGTAGTTAAAGACTGTTGCATTAGATACTTCCAAAAACAAATGATGTTGAGGAGAAATTCTATGCTAATAATGTGATGAGGTTTTACAGTGTAAAAAAACTTTTAATGGGGGCATTTGCCTGGGGCGGAAGCGAGTTCTGTGTTTTTTGTTGTTGTTTTTTTTTTAAATGATTCCTTTTTCTTTCCATTGGTATGGAGAGTCTACTAATACATTCAATTACTAGTGGGAATTCAACTCCTAGCCACCAGGTGGAGGCAAAGAACACCCCAGCAAAGCTTCAAGTATCCTCCCATTATCCACAATCCCCAGTCATTCTTTGCCTGTGTAACATTGTAGGTGATGTGCGAAGAAGGTATCTGAAGAAATCAAGTTGTTAATCCTTTAATGGGTACTTTTCTCTGCAAGCAAGGATTGGGGTTATGCTGTGTCCATGAATTTCTCTTTAGTGAGAGTAATGGTGGCTTTTAGCAGTTGGAAGACGGCAAGGTGGTCTTTGCTTACCTTCCAACATTTTTGCTACCCCTAGAGTTGGTTAATCTGTTTTTTTCTTCATCTACAGGTCTATGTCAGAAAGGATTCTGTCACACCTGTTTGCTGTATCTGCCCTACAGCAGATCCACAGGTAACTGCTTTTACCTTCTAGGTGAGAAGGATGCAGCACTTAGGAGTTCCTTGTTTAAAAAAAAAAAGGGGGGATTTATTAGGCAGCAGTTCAGAGCACTGTTCTGTCATGTGAAGGCTTTTTTATTTTGGCTATAGGGATTTATTTGCACAAGCTAACCTTTTAGTTAGTTTGTATAATATCTCTTTAAAAAAGTTGTTGGACCGCACCTTACTTTTGAATTTGCGATCATGTGACCGCTCTGTTAATTCCTGAGTGCTGAACAGTTTGTTTCTAGCCGACTGTTTGGAAAACGGATTTTCAAGGAGACAGAGCGGATTTTCCCTGCCTATCACCTCTCTCTGATGTTTGCAGCTTTTTAGCATCTGCATTTTGAACAGGATTCATCTGCTAGTGTGGATTGGATTCCTGGTTACCAGTTGGGTGAGTCTCTCCAGCATGGCTGAGGCCCGTTTTAATATTTATTTAGCTTTGCTTAGAATTTTATTCCAATGCTTTACATTGCATTAAAGTATAAGGGAAATAAATGGCTTTTTAATTTACTATAGAAGCCAATCCTAAGCTTTCTCTGTCATTTGATAAATTTCTTTATTGTGCAGATGCCCAGGTTATACGTCCTGTGCAATTTTGTTCCCCTTGCTTTAATAAGGTTTTATTTTCTAAGGATAAGGATTCCTTATCTGAGCCTTCTATTTCTCAGGATAATGCTGTTCAGGGGTTGTCTCAGCCTTCTGTTAACATGTCTCAGTCTTTGTCAGATTCACATGCAGTGCCCTGCGGTTCCTCTCATTCAGTCTCTGGGAGTGTTTGTTTGCCTAAAGATTTTGCTGCAGTTTCTGCAGCCCTGAGTGCTTTACCTAGTTCTAGTAAAGGGAAGAGGACATTTAAGAACATTTCTATGGGTTCTGATTCCGTCAAGACTGATTTGGTTAGTCTTTCTTAGCTATCTAGCGAGGATCATTCCTCGGCAGCTTCTGAGGGCAAGATCTCTGATTCAGAATCTGTATTTCCTAGTACAATAGATGCTGAGGAGGTTAATTTTAGATTTAAGCTGAAGCATCTCAGTTTACTTCTGAAGGAGGTTTTAGCTACTTTGGATGACTCTGAAACTGTTGCAGAGGCTCCTAAAAAGGCTAATAAACTGAATAGTTTTTTTATGTCAAGCCTAAATCTGTGGAGGTTTTTCCTGTTCCAGATCGCATGTCTGACATTATATCTCAGGAGTGGGAGAAGCAGGGTGTTCCTTTTAACCTGTCTCCTGTGTTTAAAAAGATGTTTCCTGGAACTGATTCTGTGTGAGATCTGTGGTGCAGTGTTCCTAGAGTAGAGGTTGCTAGATCTACTTTAGCAAAGAGAACTACTATTCCTCTCGAGGATAGTTCATCTTTTAGAGACCCTATGGTTAAGAAACTGGAGGGTTATTTAAGAAAGATATTTCTTCATCAAAGTTTGCTAGTGGCAACCAGTTGCTAGTACTGCAACAGTTGCTGGTGCAGCCTCTTATTGGTGTGATTCTTTGTCTGATCTAATTTCAGAAGAGACTACTATAAGAGGAGATCCAGGATAGGATCAAGGCTCTAAGCTGGCTAATACTTTTATCTGTGATGCCAGTACGCAAGTTGTTAGGCTGGGAGCCAAGATTTCTAGTTTTGCGATACTAGCCCACGGAGCCCTTTGGTTAAAGTCTTGGTCTGCGAATGTGACTTCTAAATCTAAGCTTCTGTCTCTACCTTTTAAGGGTAAGACTTTATTTGGTCCTGTTCTGGCAGAGATCATTTCCCCATATTCTGTCCTTTCTTCAGGAGCCCCCAAGGAAAAGGGTTTATCAGTCAGTACCCTAAAGGGCCAGATTTCGGCTCTGCCGAGTCTTCTGCAGAAGCATCTGGAAATTTTGCCAGATGTTCAATTTTTTGACCAGGCTTTTGGTTAGAATCAAGCTTGTGTTTAAGTCCTTGGAGTCTTAATCTGGTTCTGAAAGTTCTGCAGCAGGCTCCATTTGCGACTATGCATTCTGTTGATATCAGGTTATTGTCCTGGAAGGTTTTGTTTCTGCTGGCAATTTCCTCTGCCCGTAGAGTTTCGGAGCTTTTGGCTCTACAGTGTGTTTCTCCTTATCTTATTCTTCATGTGGATAAGGCGGTTCTCCGTACTAAATTAAGGATTTCTACCTAAGGTGGTCTCAGAACGCAATATCAATCAAGAGATTGTTGTTTATTCATTTTGTCCTAATCCTTCCTCTAAGAAGGAGCGGTTATTGCACAATCTGGATGTTGTGCGTGCTTTAAGGTTCCATTTACAGGCTACAAAAGATTTTCGTCAATCTTCTGCTCTTTTTTTGTCTTTTCTGGTGAACGGAGAGGTCAGAAGGCCACTTCTTTTACTCTATCCTTCTGGTTGAAAAGTGTTATTTGATTAGCTTATAAGACAGCTGGACAGCAGCCTCCATAGAAAATTACGACTCACTCCACTAGGGCTGTCACTTCCTCTTGGGCCTTTAAAAATTATGCTTCTATGGAACAGATTTGCAAGGCGGCCACTTGGATATTATTGCATACTTTTTCCAATTTTTCCAAATTTGATGTTTTTGCTTCCGCTGAGGTTTCTTTTGGGAGGAAAGTTCTTCAAGTGGTGGTGCCTTCTGTTTAGGTTCGCCTGTCTTGTGTATCCCTCCCTTCTATTCTGTGGACTTTAGCTTTGGTATTGGTTCCCAATAGTAATTGAATGGTGAACTCTCCATGCCATTGGAAAGAAAACATAATTTACTTACCTGATAAATTATTTTCTATCCTGGCATGGAGAGTCCACAACCCGTCCTTATTTTTAAGATGGCTTTTTGTCATTTTCCTAAACCTCAGGCACCTCTATACCCTTTGTGTCTTCTTCTCTTTCCAAAATTCCTCGGCTGAATGACTGAGGATTGTGGGTAATGGGAGGATACTTGAAGCTTTGCTGGGGTGTTCTTTGCCTCCACCTGGTGGCCAGGAGTGGAATTCCTACTACTATTGAATGGATTTGTGGACTCGTCTCCATGCCAGGAAAGAAAATAATTTATCAGGTAAGTATAAATTATGTTATTAACAAAGGAAATGCAAAACATCTATGTCCCTTTAAAGAGATATGGACGTCAAAATGATCATGATTCAGATATAGCGTGCAATTTTTTTTAAAAAAACCTCAAGTTTACTTCTGTTGTCAAATGTAACTCTTTCTCTTGATGTCATTAGCTTGAGAGCATACTGAGGTAGGCTAATAAGTTTGCATGTTTCTTTTGCACTCTGGGCTGGATTACAAGTGGAGCGCAAAAACAGAATTTATGTTTACCTGATAAATTTCTTTCTCCTACGGTGTGTCCGGTCCACGGCTTCATCCTTACTTGTGGGATATTCTCAATCCCTACACGAAGTGGCAAAGAGAGCACACAGCAGAGCTGTCCATATAGCACCCCTCAGGCTCCACCCCCCAGTCATTCAACCGACGGTTAGGAGAAAAAGGAGAACCATAGGGTGCAGTGGTGACTGTAGTTTACAAAAAATAAAATTTAAACCTGACTAAATGCCAGGGTGGGCAGTGGACCGGATACACCGTAGGAGAAAGAAATTTATCAGGTTAACATAAATTCTGTTTTCTCCTACATTGGTGTATCCGGTCCACGGCTTCATCCTTACTTGTGGGAACCAATACCAAAGCTTTAGGACACGGATGAAGGGAGGGAACAAGTCAGGTAACCTAAACGGAAGGCACCACTGCTTGCAAAACCTTTCTCCCAAAAATAGCCTCCGAAGAAGCAAAAGTATCGAATTTGTAAAATTTGGCAAATGTATGCAGTGAAGACCAAGTCGCTGCCTTACAGATCTGTTCAACAGAAGCCTCATTCTTGAAAGCCCATGTGGAAGCCACAGCTCTAGTAGAGTGAGCTGTAATTCGTTCAGGAGGCTGCCTTCCAGCAGTCTCATAGGTCAACCGGATGATGCTTTTCAGCCAGAAAGATAGAGAGGTCGCAGTCGCCTTTTGACCTCTCCTCTTGCCAGAATAGACGACAAACAGGGACGATGTTTGTCTGAAGTCTTTAGTTGCTTTTAGATAAAACTTCAAAGCATGAACCACATCAAGATTGTGTAATAGACGTTCCTTGTTAGAAACTGGATTAGGACACAGAGAAGGAACAAGTATTTCCTGGTTAATATTCTTATTGGAAACCACTTTTGGAAGAAAACCAGGCTTGGTACGTAAAACTACCTTATCTGTATGAAACACCAGATAGGGTGAATTACACTGCAAAGCAGACAATTCAGAAACTCTTCTAGCAGAAGAAATAGCTACCAAAAACAAAACTTTCCAAGATAGTAACTTAATATCTATGGAATGTAGAGGTTCAAACGGAACCCCCTGAAGAACTGAAAGAACTAAATTTAGGCTCCATGGAGGAGCCACAGGTCTGTAGACAGGCTTGATTCTGACTAAAGCCTGTACGAACGCCTGAACATTTGGCACGGCTGCCAGACGCTTGTGCAGCAGGACAGACAGAGCAGATATCTGTCCTTTTAGGGAACTAGCTGATAGACCTTTCTCCAATCCTTCTTGGAGAAAGGATAGAATCCTTGGAATCTTAATCTTACTCCATGAGTAACCCTTGGATTCGCACCAGGAAAGATATTTTCACCATATCTTATGGTAAATTTTCCTGGTAACAGGCTTTCTAGCCTGAATCAGAGTATCTATCACTGATTCCGAAAACCCACGCTTAGTTAGAATCAAGCGTTCAATCTCCAAGCAGTCAGTTGCAGAGAAACTAGGTTTGGATGTTGGAATGGACCTTGGATTAGAAGGTCCTGCCTCAAAGGTAGCTTCCATGGTGGAACCAATTACATATTCACCAGGTCTGCATACCAAGTCCTGCGTGGCCACGCAGGAGCTATTAGAATTACCGAAGCCTTCTCCTGTTTGATCCTGGCTACTAGCTGGGGGAGAAGAGGAAACGGTGGAAAGACATAAGCTAGATTGAACGACCAAGGCGCCACTAAGGCATCTACCAATGTCGCCTTGGGATCCCTGGACCTAGACCCGTAACATGGAACTTTGGAGTTCTGACGTGACGCCATCAGATCCAGATCTGGAAGGCCCCATAGTTGAGTTAACTGGGCAAAAACCTCCGGGTGAAGTACCCACTCCCCCGGATGAAAAGTCTGACGACTCAGATAATCCGCTTCCCAGTTGTCCACTCCTGGGATGTGAATTGCTGATAGATGGCAGGAGTGATCCTCTGCCCATCTGATGATCTTGGATACCTCCCTCATCGCCAAGGAACTCTTTGTTCCTCCCTGATGATTGATGTACGCTACAGTCGTCATGTTGTCCGACTGAAATCTGATGAATTTGGCCTCCGCTAGTTGAGGCCATGCCTGGAGCGCATTGAATATCGCTCTCAATTCCAAAATGTTTATCGGGAGAATAGATTCTTCCCGAGACCAAAGACCCTGAGCTTTCAGGGACTCCCAGACCGCACCCCAGCCTAAAAGGCTGGCGTCGGTCGTGACAATGATCCACTCTGGTCTGCAGAAACTCATTCCCTGAGACAGGTGATCCTGAGACAACCACCAGAGGAGAGACTCTCTGGTTTTCTGGTCCATTTGTATTTGGGGAGACAAATCTGCATAATCCCCATTCCACTGTTTGAGCATGCACAGTTGCAGTGGTCTTAAATGAATTTGAGCAAAGGGAACCACGTCCATTGCCGCCACCAGGTCCTATTACCTCCATGCACTGAGCTATGGATGGTTGAGGAATGGCTTGAAGAACTCGACAAGTGTTTAAAAGTTTTAACTTCCTGACCTCTGTCAGAAAGATCTTCATTTCTACCGAGTCTATTATTGTTCCCAGGAAGGGAACCCTTGTGAACGGAGACAGGGAACTCTTTTCTATGTTCACCTTCCATCCGTGAGACCTTAGAAAGGCTAGAGCAATGTCCGTATGAGCCTTTGCTTTGTGAAAGGACGACGCTTGTATTAAGATGTCGTCTAGGTAAGGTGCTACTGCAATGCCCCTTGGCCTTAGCACCGCTAGAAGGGACCTTAGCACCTTTGTGAAAATTCTGGGGGCAGTGGCCAATCCAAAGGGAAGAGCCACGAACTGGTAATGCTTGTCCAGAAAGGCGAACCTTAGGAACTGATGGTGATCTTTGTGGATAGGAATATGCAGGTAGTCATATATTGACCCTCCTGGATCATTGGTAAGATTGTCCGAATGGTTTCCATTTTGAATGATAGAACACTGAGGAATTTGTTTAGGATTTTTAAATCCAGAATTGGCTTGAAAGCTCCTTCCTTTTTGGGAACTACAAACAGGTTTGAGTAAAAACCCAGTCCTTGTTCTGCTGTTGGAACTGGGTGTATCACTCCCATCTTTAAAAGGTCTTCTACGCAACGTAAGAATGCCTGTCTCTTTATCTGGTCTGAAGACAAGCGAGACATGTGGAACCTTCCCTTTGGAGGAAGGTCCTTGAATTCTAGAAGATACCCCTGAGAGACAATTTCTAGAGCCCAGGGGTCTGGAACATCTCTTGCCCAAGCCTGAGCAAAGAGAGAAAGTCTGCCCCCTACTAGATCCGGTCCCGGATCGGGGGCTACCCCTTCATGCTGTCTTGGTAGCAGCAGCAGGCTTCTTGGCCTGTTTACCCTTGTTCCAGCCTTGCAATGGTTTCCATGCTGGTTTGGGCTGGGATGCGTTACCCTCTTGCCTAGTGGCTGTAGAGGTAGAAGCCGATCCTTTCCTGAAATTGCAAAAGGAACGAAAATTAGACTTATTTTTAGCTTTGAAAGGTCTATCCTGTGGAAGGGCATGGCCCTTTCCCCCGGTGATATCTGAAATAATCTCTTTCAACTCTGGCCCGAATAGGGTCTTACCCTTGAAAGGAATATTAAGCAATTTTGTTTTGGACGACACATCCGCCGACCAGGATTTTAGCCAAAACGATCTACGCGCCACTATTGCGAAACCAGAATTTTTCGCCGCTAATTTAGCTAACTGCAAAGCGGCATCTGTAATGAAAGAATTAGCCAACTTCAGGGCGTGAATTCTGTCCATGACTTCATCATAAGAAGTCTCTTTCTGGAGCGAATTTTCTAGTTCCTCAAACCAAAAAGCCGCTGCAGTGGTTACAGCAATAATGCAAGAAATTGGTTGAAGAAGAAAACCTTGTTGAACAAAAATTTTCTTAAGTAAACCTTCTAATTTTTTATCCATAGGATCTTTGAAAGTGCAACTGTCTTCTATTGGTATAGTCGTGCGCTTAGCTAGCGTTGAAACTGCCCCCTCTACCTTGGGGACCGTCTGCCACGCGTCCCTTCTGGGGTCAACAATTGGGAACATTTTCTTAAATATAGGAGGGGGAACAAAAGGTACACCAGGCTTCTCCCACTCCTTATTCACTATATCCGCCACCCTCTTAGGTATCAGAAACGCATCAGTGCGTACTGGGACCTCTAAGAACGTATCCATTTTACACAATTTTTCTGGGACCACCAAGGGGTCACAATCATCAAGTGTAGCTAGGACCTCCTTAAGTAGGGCGCGGAGGTGTTCTAGCTTAAATTTAAATTCTATGGTATCAGGCTCTGCCTGCTGAGAAATTTTTCCTGTGTCAGAAATTTCTCCTTCAGACAGGCCCTCCCTCACCGCCAAGTCAGATTGATGTGAGGGCACTACAGATAAAATATCCTCTGCGTCTGCTTGCTCATTTTCTGTATTTAAAACTGAGCAATCGCGCTTCCTTGGGAAAGCTGGCAGTTTGGATAAAAATGCTGAGAGAGAATTATCCATTACTGCTGCTAACTGCTGCATATTAATAGCAATTGGAGCGCTAGATGTACTGGGCATCGCTTGCGCGGGCATAGCTGGTGTTGACACAGAAGGAGGGGATAGCGGGCTATCCTCACTACCTTCAGCTAAAGAATCATCTTGGGCTACATCTTTAAGCGTGATTGTACGGTCCTTAAGCTGTTTGGACGCTATGGCACACTTCACACATAAATTTAATGGGGGAACCACCTTGGCCTTTAAATATACAGAACATAGGCTATCTGAAGGGTCAGACATGTTTGACAGACTTAGACAGAACTTCAATGCAATAAAAATTATTTTTGACAAAAACGTTACTGTCTCTTTAAATAATAAAAGTGCACACTTTATTACTGAAACATCAGAAAACCATCAAATAAACATCCGATTTTAATGAAATTTTCACCACAGTGTCTTAATGCTTTGAGAAGATTGCACACAAATTTTCAAACCAATTAACCCCTTAATGCCCAAACCGGAGCTAATAACAGAAATTAACCGGTTAAAGCACTACAGTCCCATGCCACAGTCTCTACTGTGGCCTTTACCTTCCTTAGGGATTATTTAGGTAGGAAATAAGCCTTCTTGAAGTCCTTTCTGATGCCTCTGGACTCCCCACGTGAAGCTGCATGAACTGCCTAGTGAAAAACAACTGCGCAATTGAGGCGCGAAAATGAGGCCTCCTCCCTCTACATTCCAGAGTGGAGGGGCCTTTCTGACTAGATTAGGTGTCTAAGTAACTGCCAGGCGTAATACTAAGCCCCATAAGTGTTTCAAAGTCTGAAAAAACACCTTATTTATACTCCAAACATGCCAAAAGGCAATCGATTTAGCCCACAATAGTGTCAACCAGCATAGAGCCCTTAATATAAGCCATAATTTACACAGAGTCTAAGAAAAATGGCTTACCTATCCCAGATGGGATTTCTGACAGTCTTCTAGCATTACTTGGTCTTGTTAGAAAAATGACTGATCATACCTGAAGCAGTTAAGCCTGCAAACTGTTCCCCCAACTGAAGTTCTCTGGTTTCAACAGTCCTGCGTGGGAACAGCAATGGATTTTAGTTACTGGTGCTAAAATCATATTCCTCTCAGCAGAAATCTTCATCACTTTCTGCTGCAGAGTAAATAGTACAAGCCGGCACTATTTTAAAATAACAAACTCTTGATAGAAGAAATAAAAAACTACAACTAACACCACATACTCTTTACCACCCCCGTGGAGATGCTACTAGTTAGAGCGGCAAAGAGAATGACTGGGGGGGCGGAGCCTGAGGGGAGCTATATGGACAGCTCTGCTGTGTGCTCTCTTTGCCACTTCCTGTAGAGATTGAGAATATCCCACAAGTAAGGATGAAGCTGTGGACCGGATACACCAATGTAGGAGAAATATCACTTTCGCAAGGACAATATTTGCGTTCCACTTAGTAATACGAGCACACGAAAATGTGCACTGGTGTTACAAGTTAGCCGCAATGTGAACGCAACCTCACATTCGCATTGCATGGAAGCTTTGCACTCACAAGAGAGCTCTTTTATAGGCTTCAACAGAAGCCTTGTTCTCATGCCGTGAGATATGGCATGAGAACCTAGAGCAGTGAAGGGGTAAGTCGTTAGCAAATGTTAAATATATATGTATATGAATATATACATATATATTTATGTGTTTGTCAGGAGCGTATTTTGGCCTAGGCAAACAAGGCACTTGCCTAGGGAGTCAGATTTGAGTGGGGGGCAGCACTTTTTGAGTCTCAGTATACACACACTCACTATACGCACACATACACACACACTGCACTACACACTCACAGCACTGCACATGCATACTGCACTACTCACACTACACACACACACTTACCATATACACTCACAAACACATATACACACGCATTTGAACATGAACATTTACTTAAATGTCATGAAAAATGGAAGTCACATTATATCCTCACCAAAAAATATTATGCACAAAAAAGGCTTAAAACCTTGAGGGGGTAGGGTCAGCTGAATTTTGAGTGCCTAGGGCAGCACAAAACCTAAACATTAACACATAAATATATATGTATACAAGCACTTTTCAGTGCCATTTTTTTCTAACACCTCACACCTGCCAACTTTAACCCCTAAAAACTGCTTTGTGCAGTTTCTTTTTATTAACAAAAATTGCTACAGTTTTTAATAAAAAACTAATATATACTTTATTTTGGGGTCAGTTTGGGCACTTTTGGAAATTTAACCAGAGATCTGATCAAGCTTGCTGTAGCAATAACCAGCCACTTGCAATGGTTGGTTATTTATCGCGTGCCCGTAAATGGGCGAATTTGTCTGTTTACGGGCGTACGATAAATTAGCGCTCCACTTGTTATCCAGCCCTATATGTTTAACAGTGTTAGATAAATTGTTGCAAACATTGCTGCCATGACATTTGACTGCTCCTAAGCATAAGTCAGTGCTCTTGGAAATTAGCAAAATAATTCAACAACTGATACCAAGAGAAATAGGCAAATTTGATATTAAAATACAATTGGAAAGATTTTTGTTTTTAAATGACATGCTCCATCGGAAATATAAAACTTTAAGCTTGACTTCAGTGTCTTTTAAGTATGTTAAAGTCCTTAGTACTTACAGGGTTAAGTCAGAAGTCACATGAGCGTGTAAACGTGTCTGCAATGCATTGTCAATTCTTCCTGCAAAGAAGGAGTTAAAACAGATCAGGTTGACAGCTGCGCTTTGATGAAACATCAGATTGTAACGTATACAGCACAGAGCAATGCTGTTCATTTAAGTGTGTAGAAGCTACATACAGAAGGGCCATTGTCTATATAGAAGGGTAACCATTCCTAACAGCCCACTTTAATAAATCCTTAATTAAACCCCAACACATTATATGCTAGGAATTTCCCAGAATGTATATATGTGTTATAAGGTCTGATTTATCCTGGAGCCAGTTCAGAAAATCCCCTCAGTGGTATAACGTCCTGGGTTAGACGAGTCAGAGAAAGGATCTGAAAAGGCAGCTTTAAATTAACATTTATTATTAATTGGCTCCAAATACACTGAACGCATTCTGCTTTGCTTTATGAACTCCCTAAATTCAGTTATTTTTATAGAATTCTGTGGTATATTTAGATGGACTAAACATATAAAGAGACTTTGCCACAAAGTGGATTTTCAGAGACATATCATATCATATAAAAAATTGTGAATATGATTTAATGTCTTTATTATGTGGTTCTCCAATAAATACGGTTTCATATCCATACCGCTAAAGTTTTCGGGGCCGATTTATCATGTCCGACAAACATCGATGAATGCAGACAGCATACGATGTCGGCATTTATCATTGCACAAGCAGTTCTGGGGAATCGTCCGCTAGCAGGGGGTGTCAATCAGCCCGATCGTATGAGATTGGGCGTATTGATGTCCGCAGCCTCAGAGCAGGCGGATTAGTTAAGGAGCAGCGGTCTTAAAGGGCCATGATACCCAAATGTTGAAACACTTGAAAGTGATGCATTATAGCTGTAAAAAGCTGACTAGAAAATATCACCTGAACATCTCTATGTAAGAAAGGGAGATATTTTACCTCAAAATGTCCTAAGTATTCACACCCCATTGTAAAGGACTATAAGCAGCCAATCAGTATGTCTGTCCCGGGACCTGCAAAGGAGCAAGCCTCGTGCACAGTCATGTTATTTCCCTATTCAGTTTAAGGAATTTACTATGAAATCTCATGAGAGTTAAGTGAAATCTCAGGAGATCACAGTAAAAGAGGCCCATTTATCAAGCACCGGATGGAGCTTAAGGGCCCGTGTTTCTGGCGAGTCTTCAGACTCGCCAGAAACACAAGTTATGGAGCAGCGGTCTAAATACCGCTGCTCCATAACCCTGTTCTTCTGCTCTGATGAGGTGGACAGGAATCACCACAATTCAACCCGATAAAGTATGATCGGGTTGATTGACACCTCCCTGCTGGCGGCTGATTGGCCGTGAGTCTGCAGGGGGCGGCATTGCACCAGCAGCTCTTGCGAGCTGCTGGTGCAATGCTGAATACGGAGAGCGTATTCCTCTCCGCATTCAGCAATGTCTGTCGGACCTAATCCACACTGTCGGATCAGGTCTGACAGACATTTAGTAATTCGGCCTTAATGACCTCAGAACGGCTGATGCTGATTGGCTGCTGTTCATTTCTTTTTTCCTTTTTTTTTTTTTACCTGCAGCTGGGCAGTAACTAAAATATACATTTTTACACAGCAATTACTCTGGTTAACTGAGGAAATTGTGAGGTAAAATATCTTCCTTTTTTACATAGAGATGTTCAGGTGATATTTTCCTGTCAGTTTTTTACAGTTATGCTGCATCACTTTCAAGTGATTTAGCGTATGAGTATTATGTCCCTTTAAGTGAAATCTCATGAGATCACAGTAAAAGAGTTCATGACCTCAGCACTGTTGATGCTGATTGGCTGCAGTTCATTTCTTCATTTATTTATTTTTTTACCTGCAGCTGGACAGCAGCTGAGTATAACTTATTACAGAACACTTACTCTGGCGAGCTGAGGACATTATGAGGTAAAACATCTTCCTTTTTTACATAGAGATTCTTGGGTGATATTTTCCTGTCAG
Source organism: Bombina bombina (assembly GCF_027579735.1). Lineage (NCBI taxonomy): Eukaryota > Metazoa > Chordata > Amphibia > Anura > Bombinatoridae > Bombina > Bombina bombina. The sequence continues at coordinate 298,645,468 of NC_069505.1, read as the reverse complement.
CTTTTTACAGTTATGCTGCATCACTTTCAAGTAATTTAGCATATGTCCCTTTAAGACCGCTGCTTCATAACTGCTGTTTCCTCGTGTGGAAACAGGGTTATCAAGGGCGGTTTGGCCCTTGATAAATCGGCCCCTTCCTCTTAACACCTATCTACCTAAAATCAATTAGGGATCCATCAGTTAATACATCTGTCTGTCTCTCTATCTAACTATAGCATATAAGTTTAGTGCACCCACCTCATGTTTCAGCTGAAATAGAGGTACTCATTAAAGGGTCATGAAAGTCCCACTTTTTCTTTCATCATTTAGATAAATCATAACATTTTGAACAACTTTTCAAGTTACATCTATTATTAACGTTGCTTCATTCTTTTGGTATCCTTTGTTGAAGTAGCAGCAATACACTTATGGGAGCTAGCTGAACACATCAGGTGAGCCAATAACAAAAGGCATATTTGTGCAGTCACCAATCAGCAGCTAGTTTCCAGCAGTGCTTTGCTGCTCCTGAGACTACCTAGGCATGCTTCTCAATATCTATCTGAATTATGTAAGAAAAAAAATGTGTTTTGTATCCCTTTAAAGTCATAGTCATAATATTTATACATACACACACATACATACTAATACACACACACATAAACACACACACAAATATACACACATACTGTACATACACATGCATATACACACATATTCATACATACAGGGTTGGAAAATATACATAAAAATATATTACCTAGATTATGAGTTTTGCGTTTTCCCTCACCGCTCACTTACCTGCAGCGCTGGTATTACAGGTTTTTACAAACCCGTCGTTAAAAGACAAGAAGTAAGCGTAGAGCAAAATTTTGCTCATTACCACACTCCAATACCAGCGCTGCTTAAGTCAGCAGTGAGCTGGTCGTACGTGCTCGTGCACGATTTCCCCAAAGGAATCAACGGGGAGAGCCGGCTGAGAAAAAGTCAAACACCTGCAAAAAAGCAGCGTTAAACTCAGTAACGCAGCCCCATTAATTCCTATGGGGAAACACATTTTATGTCTACACCTAACACCCTAACATGAACCCTGAGTCTAAACACCCCTAATCTTACACTTATTAACCGCTAATCTGCCGCCCCCGACATCGCCGAAACCTACATTATATTATAAACCCCTAATCTGCCGCTCCAGACACCGCCGCCACCTACATTATACTTATGAACCCCTAATCTTCTGCCCCCAACATCGCCGACACCTACATTATTACATTATTAACCCCTAATCTGCCGCCCCCAATGTCGCCGCAACCTACCTACACTTTATAACCCCTAATCTGCTGCCCCCAATGTCGACACCACTATAATAAACATAACCCCTAAACCGCCACACTCCCGCCTCGCAAACATTAGTTAAATATTATTAACCCCTAATCTGCTGGTCCTAACATCGCCGCCACCTACCTACATTTATTAACCCCTAATCTGCCGCCCCCAACGTCGCCACCACTATATTAAAGTTATTAACCCCTAAACCTAAGTCTAACCCTAAACCTAACACCCACTAACTTAAATATAATTTAAATAAATCTAAATAAATATTCCTATCATTAACTAAATAATTCCTATTTAAAACTAAATACTTACCTATAAAATAAACCCTAAGCTAGCAACAATATAACTAATAGTTACATTGTAGCTATCTTAGGGTTTATTTTTATTTTACAGGCAAGTTTGTATTTATTTGAACTAGCTAGAATAGTTATTAAATAGTTATTAACTATTTAATAATTACCTAGTTAAAATAAAGACAAATTTACCTGTAAAATAAAACCTAACCTAAGTTACACTAACACCTAACACTACAATATAATTAAATAAATTAACTAAATTAAATACAATTACCTAAATTAAATTAGCTAAAGTACAAAAAACCCCCACTAAATTACAGAAAATAATAAACTAAAATAAATAAAATAATTACACCTAATCTAATCACCCTATTAAAATAAAAAAGCCCCCCCCCCCCCAAAAAAAAAAAAACCCTAGCCTAAACTAAACTACCAATAGCCCTTGAAAGGGCCTTTTGCGAGGCATTGCCCCAAAATTATCAGCTCTTTTACCTGTAAACAAAAATACAAACAACACCCCCAACAGTAAAACCCACCACCCACACAACCAACCCCCCAACTAAAATACTATCTAAAAAAACCTAAGCTCCCCATTGCCTTGAAAAGGGCATTTGGATGGGCATTGCCCTTAAAAGGGCAGTTAGCTCTTTTGCCCCCCAAACCCTAACCTAAAAATAAAACCCACCCAATACACCCTTAAAAAAACGAACACTAACCCCCTGAAGATAGACTTACCGGGAGACGTCTTCATCCAAGCCGGGCCTAAGTCCTCAATGAAGCCGGGAGAAGTCTTCATCCAAGCCAGGCGAAGTGGTCCTCCAGACGGGCAGAAGTCTTCATCCAGACGGCATCTTCTATCTTCATCCATCCGGTGCGGAGTGGGTCCATCTTCAAGACATCCGACGCGGAGCATCCTCTTCATCCGGAGTCTTCTTACTGAATGAAGGTACCTTTAAGTGACGTCATCCAAAATGGCGTCCCTTAGAGTCCGATTGGCTGGTAGAATTCTATCAGCCAATCGGAATTAAGGTAGAAAAAATCCTATTGGCTGATTGGATCAGCCAATAGGATTGAAGTTCAATCCTATTGGCTGATATAGCCAATAGAATGCGAGCTCAATCCTATTGGCTGATTGGATCAGCCAATAGGATTGAACTTCAATTCTATTGGCTGATTGCATCAGCCAATAGGATTTTTTTCTACCTTAATTCCGATTGGCTGATAGAATTCTATCAGCCAATCGGAATCTAAGGGACGCCATCTTGGATGACGTCACTTAAAGGTACCTTCATTCAGTAAGAAGACTCCGGATGAAGAGGATGCTCCGCGTCGGATGTCTTGAAGATGGACCCGCTGTGCGCCGGATGGATGAAGATAGAAGATGCCGTCTGGATGAAGACTTCTGCCCGTCTGGAGGACCACTTCGCCCAGCTTGGATGAAGACTTCTCCTGGCTTCGTTGAGGACTTCGGCCCGGCTTGGATGAAGACGTCTCCCAGTAATTCGATCTTCAGGGGGCTAGTGTTAGGTTTTTTTAAGGGTGTATTGGTTGGGTTTTATTTTTAGGTTAGGGTTTGGGTGGCAAAAGAGCTAACTGCCCATTTAAGGGCAATTCCCATCCAAATGCCCTTTTCAGGGCAATGGGGAGCTTAGATTTTTTAGATAGTATTTTATTTAGGGGGTTGGTTGTGTGGGTGGTGGGTTTTACTGTTGGGGGGGTTATTTGTATTTTGTTTTACAGGTAAAAGAGCTGATTACTTTGGGCCAATGCCCCGCAAAAGGCCCTTTTAAGGGCTTTTGGTAGTTTAGTTTAGGCTAGGGTTTTTTTTTTTTTTTCGGGGATTTTTTATTTTAATAGGGCTATTAGATTAGGTGTAATTAGTTTAAATATCTGTAATTTGTTTATTATTTTCTGTAATTTTGTGTTTTGTTGTTTTTTTGTACTTCAGCTAATTTAATTTAATTTAGGTAATTGTATTTAATTTAGTTAATTTATTTAATTATATTGTAGTGTTAGGTGTTAGTGTAACTTAGGTTAGGTTTTATTTTACAGGTAAATTTGTCTTTATTTTAACTAGGTAGTTATTAAATAGTTAATAACTATTTAATAACTATTCTACCTAGTTAAAATAAATACAAACTTGCCTGTAAAATAAAAATAAACCCTAAGATAGCTACAGTGTAACTATTAGTTATATTGTTGCTAGCTTAGGGTTTATTTTATAGGTAAGTATTTAGTTTTAAATAGGAATAATTTAGGTAATGATAGGTTTAGGGTTAGACATAGGTTTAGGGGTTAATAACTTTAATATAGTGGCGGCGACGTTGAGGGCGGCAGATTAGGGGTTAATAAATGTAGGTAGGTGGCGGCGATGTTAGGGCCGCCAGTTTAGGGGTTAATTAATAATATTTAACTAATGTAGGTGTAGTGGCGTCAACGTCAGGGACAGCAGATTAGGGGTTAAAAAGTGTAGGTAGGTTGCGAAGACATTGGGGTGGCAGATTAGGGGTTAATAAATATAATGTAGGTGTAGGCGATGATTTGGGCAGCAGATTAGGGGTTCATAAGTATAATGTAGGTGGCGGCGGTGTCCGGAGCAACAGATTAGGGGTTAATAATATAATGTAGGTGTCGGTGATGTCGGGGGCGGCAGATTAGCGGTTAATAAGTGTAAGATTAGGGGTGTTTAGACTCAGGGTTCATGTTAGGGTGTTAGGTGTAAACATAACTTTTTTTTCCCCATAGGAATAAATGGGGCTGTGTTACTGAGTTTTATGCTGCTTTTTTGCAGGTGTTAGACTTTTTCTCAGCCGGCTCTCCCCGTTGATTTCTATATGGACTCGTGCACGAGCACCGCTGACTTAAGCAGCACTGGTATTGGAGTGCGGTAATGAGCAACATTTTGCTCAACGCTCACTTCTTGTCTTTTTAAGACGGGTTTGTAAAAACCTGTAATACCAGCGCTGCAGGTAAGTGAGCGGTGAAGCAAAACTGCTCGTTTGCACCGCATAGCCTCTAATGCAAAACTCGTAATCTAGGTGTTAGTTTTCCATAAATGTGAGAGTTCTTTGGTCTTCAAAGTGCAAACTATCCCTAGTAGATAACAGGTTCAGCAACATATTTTAATAACATTTCAGCCTGACACAGGGTTCTTAAGAACAGCAAGAATACATTAATAAATTGTCCTATGAAAGGGAAATATTTTTTTTTTAATTTAGTTACTATGCTTTTACCCCTAGGCTAACAGAATAGCTGTATTATTTAGTAAGGTGCGACCCTATAGAGAGTACATACATCTTGAGAACTCTCTCATGTACCGAAAGCATCTGAAATAAAAATTATTCACAGATTTCCTATAAAACCTATGAATACTGAAAAACAATATATCTGCCATTGCAATATCACATTTTATGTGCATATAAAATAAGTTTATTATATGGTAAAGTTTTAGCCACATTGGAAACTTTCTTGCAGGAGCTTTGAGAGAATAATTGGCAAGATAATGACAAAAAAAAAAAAATAGCCTTGGAATGAGAACAAGGTTGTGGAGAGAGCTCTACACAATGACAGCCAGAATATGGTCCATTGTACATTGTGGCTGTCACACTGCCAGCCACCGTCTACATACAGTATAGCTCCAGGCACTGGGACTAAGCCAAACCAATGAGTGTCTTTGTTTTTCTGCATTCCCAAAGCATTCTGGGAATTTGTAGCACAGTCTACCCTGCTCAGATAAGATTACAAATTAAACAGAGCTATCATGATGACCAAGTGCTATTTGATATCCGTCTTAAACTGACGGCTGAGACCAGATCATTCCAAACATTACTTGTATCCCAGGCTCAATGAGGAATGTGCTTTGTCAGTTTTGGTGGAAGGCTCTTGTGAACTTACAAAATATCAGTACATGTAGTCCTAATAAATTTTACTTAATCAATTCTCAGTCATGAATGTCTGTATTTATATTCCTGCATGTTCTTCTACTAAAGATACAATGCTGCTGCTATTTCTAAACTCAGCATCTCTGAGTTCCCAGAAAAAACAACTGCAAATACAATAGACAGTAAAGCCCTCTTGAGAAAGTTCACGTGCGCACGAACAAATCATGGAGAGGTCAAGTTCAGCCAGTATCCTTAGGCCAAAGTGGGTTCTCAAGAAGTCAATGCTGTTGAAAAAGAAAAGTCCAAAAATCATGAGAAGTGAGTGACTCCATTTTCTTGTCCTGAATGCAAAGTATTGTAAAATTGTCTAAATGCAGAGGATTATTGGATCTTACATGTTGCAAAGCCACTGGAAACCAACACAATAACTGAGGGTTCTAATGGAATAGAATGACTTTGAATTGATTTATTTATGTTTATATATGTGTACATATATATTAATGTATTTATATGTGTATATATGTATTTACAGTCATATATACACATATAAAAACATTAATATACATGTAAACATATATATATATGTGTGTATATATATATATATATATATATGTGCATTATAGCCCTTTGCCATTTAGCAGATAAAACATATTTATGCAATATTCATATTTAATAAAGATTTTAACCATGGATTAACTGTAAATATTTGACCTTTACTAATGCAAATATGCTATGTTGTATGCACAATGGGTATATTTTTTTTCCCCATTGACTGCTATGGGGAATGTGAGAAGGCGATGGAGTTATTTTTTATTCTCCATTGATCTTTATGGGGGAATACATGCAAGCGCACACAAAAAATTTTTGGTTTCTCGCGCTATTTGGCTTAACGATAGAGCAAAATACGTTTTTTTGGAACTTGCAATATGAACGCAACCTGAAAAGCACAAAAATGAAAGTCCAAGCAGAGATTTCGCTTACACAAAAAAAATCATTTACAGCGCCACTTGTAATCTTGCCCCTTATGTAACTCTTCTCCTAGACTGGAACACACACCATTATTTTTAATGATTAAAGAGAAACTATTGGTGGAACACCTGACCACTCCCGGTAAAACTAAGACAAAGTATGATTCCATTCATATTCATAACGGAGGTCACAAAAAAGATTGTGGGAATTGAAGTCAATGGGGCATATCTATCAAGCTCCAGATAGAGCTTGAGGCCCCGTGTTTCTGATGAGCCTGCAGACTCGCCAGAAACACCAGTTATTAAGCAGCGGTCTAAAGACCGCTGCTCCATAACCTGTCCGTCTGCTCTGAGCAGGCGGACAGACATCGCCGGAATTCAACCCGATCGAGTACGATCGGGTTGATTGGCACCCCCCTGCTGGCGGCAGTGAGCTGCTGGTGCAATGCTGAATATGGAGAGTGTATTGCTCTCCGTATTCAGAGAGGTCTGGCGGACCTGATCCGCACTGTCGGATCAGGTCCGTCAGACTTTGATAAATAGAGGCCAATGTGACTACTGATGAGATTTTCTTTCTTCTTGCATTCTTCGTATTGTTCAGCAAGTAAAGTAAAAAATAAACTTCAATGATTCAGATACATGTAATTTTAAACAATTTTCCAATTGACTTTTTTATCAAATTTGCTATGTTCTCTCTGTATCCTTTGTTGAAAAGTAAAGCCATTTAGGCAGATAGAGGTTGGAATCATGTACATATGTATCTATAACATTATATGGCAGCAGTATTTGCAACTATGTCAGATGGCTAAAGACACGTGCACAATCCTGAGCTCACATAGGATTACTCGTTAATACCTAAATGACCACAGACGTACCCTGTAGGTCGGCGGTCGTTAAACAAGCCCTCTTATTGGGGTGCAGGTCTTGCCTCCGGAATTGAGCCATGCAGTACTAGCACAGTTAGGAAACCCCTTTACGACCACACAATGTACAGGGTACGTCGAACGTTCAGAGATTAACAAAGTATAACAAGAGAACAAAAGCATTTTAGTTAAAGGGATACTGAACCCACATTTTTGCTTTCATGATTCATGATTTTAAGCAACTTTCTAATTTACTACTATTTTAAATTTGTCTTTGTTTGCTTGGTATCTTTATTTGAAAAAGCAGGAATGTAAGCTTATAAGACGGCCCATTTTTGGTTCAGCACCATGGATAGCGCTTGCTGATTGATGGTTACATTTAGCCACCAATCAGCAAGCTGTACCCTGGTGCTGAACCAAAGGTGGGCCGGCTCCTAAACTTACATTCCTGTTTTTTCAAATAAAGATAACAAGAGAATGAAGAAAATTTGATAATAGGAGTAAATTAGAAAGTTGCTAAAAATTGAATGCTCTGACACATTGAAATGTAATTTTGTTTTGCATGTCTCTAATTAACATGTGAAACTTAAAGGGACAGTGAATACCTTTATTTTTTAATACAAAGGGCCAGATTACAAGTGGAGCGGTATTTAATGCTCCCGGTCGCATGGTAACTCTGCTAGAAGTAAGCTTTTTGCGTACGTCAGGTAGCACTCATATTACAAATTGAAAGTTAAAATGTTTTCGCTGACATGCTAACCCGACGTGCACAAAACACTAAAGTTTAAATACTACATGTGCGTTAACGTATTTCCCCATAGTATTCAAGGGAGCAAAAACCCTACTTGCGTGCAAACCGGATAGCATATTCTCAAGTGTGCTAACCCGACATGAAAATATTAATATTTCACATTCCAATGTTCTTCACATAACATATGTTCTATTTATTCATAAATACATATTTGTACATACAGTATATCTGATGGTATTTTAATACAATATACATCTATACTTATTTATACAGGGAGTGCAGAATTATTAGGCAAATGAGTATTTTGACCACATCATCCTCTTTATGCATGTTGTCTTACTCCAAGCTGTATAGGCTTGAAAGCCTACTACCAATTAAGCATATTAGGTGATGTGCATCTCTGTAATGAGAAGGGGTGTGGTCTAATGACATCAACACCCTATATCAGGTGTGCATAATTATTAGGCAACTTCCTTTCCTTTGGCAAAATGGGTCAAAAGAAGGACTTGACAGGCTAAGAAAAGTCAAAAATAGTGAGATATCTTGCAGAGGGATGCAGCACTCTTAAAATTGCAAAGCTTCTGAAGCGTGATCTTCGAACAATCAAGCGTTTCATTCAAAATAGTCAACAGGGTCGCAAGAAGCGTGTGGAAAAACCAAGGCGCAAAATAACTGCCCATGAACTGAGAAAAGTCAAGCGTGCAGCTGCCAAGATGCCACTTGCCACCAGTTTGGCCATATTTCAGAGCTGCAAAATCACTGGAGTGCCCAAAAGCACAAGGTGTGCAATACTCAGAGACATGGCCAAGGTAAGAAAGGCTGAAAGACAACCACCACTGAACAAGACACACAAGCTGAAACGTCAAGACTGGGCCAAGAAATATCTCAAGACTGATTTTTCTAAGGTTTTATGGACTGATGAAATGAGAGTGAGTCTTGATGGGCCAGATGGATGGGCCCGTGGCTGGATTGGTAAAGGGCAGAGAGCTCCAGTCCGACTCAGACACCAGCAAGGTGGAGGTGGAGTACTGGTTTGGGCTGGTATCATCAAAGATGAGCTTGTGGGGCCTTTTCGGGTTGAGGATGGAGTCAAGCTCAACTCCCAGTCCTACTGCCAGTTTCTGGAAGACACCTTCTTCAAGCAGTGGTACAGGAAGAAGTCTGCATCCTTCAAGAAAAACATGATTTTCATGCAGGACAATGCTCCATCACACGCATCCAAGTACTCCACAGCGTGGCTGGCAAGAAAGGGTATAAAAGAAGAAAATCTAATGACATGGCCTCCTTGTTCACCTGATCTGAACCCCATTGAGAACCTGTGGTCCATCATCAAATGTGAGATTTACAAGGAGGGAAAACAGTACACCTCTCTGAACAGTGTCTGGGAGGCTGTGGTTGCTGCTGCACGCAATGTTGATGGTGAACAGATCAAAACACTGACAGAATCCATGGATGGCAGGCTTTTGAGTGTCCTTGAAAAGAAAGGTGGCTATATTGGTCACTGATTTGTTTTTGTTTTGTTTTTGAATGTCAGAAATGTATATTTGTGAATGTTGAGATGTTATATTGGTTTCACTGGTAAAAATAAATAATTGAAATGGGTATATATTTGTTTTTTGTTAAGTTGCCTAATAATTATGCACAGTAATAGTCACCTGCACACACAGATATCCCCCTAAAATAGCTAAAACTAAAAACAAACTAAAAACTACTTCCAAAAATATTCAGCTTTGATATTAATTAGTTTTTTGGGTTCATTGAGAACATGGTTGTTGTTCAATAATAAAATTAATCCTCAAAAATACAACTTGCATAATAATTCTGCACTCCCTGTATATATAATTATATATAGGTATAGATACATACAGATGTATATAGGAATATCTAAAAATACAAAGAACATATTCTGCTATGTGCAGAACATTGGAATGTGAAATATTTACAGTAAATTCACAGTATAACACTTTATTATATATGAATATTGCATAATTATGCTTTTACATTTTTTCATTTACTTGACTGTAAAGGCCTCCAATGCACTTATTTATGTATTTTTTGTGTTTATGTATTTTTTGTGTTTATGTATTTATGTGTTTATATGTGTATATATGTCTGTAAATACATACTGCATATACACATATAAATACATAAATAGATCTGTACACACATATAAACACATACAGTATATATATATATATATATAAAACACGGAAGGGAACTGCACTCTCATACCGGACCGGGTACACATCCCATGACCCTGCAACATGCTCAGCCCTGGGTGCCACTGGCACTCACAGGAAGCTATGCTGTCCCCAGAGCCACAAGCAGTTAACCCCAGACAGGTCTGGGTGCAAGAACCATAGGGAAAATTACAAAACAAATTAATACAACACACAGAGAAAACCCAGCACTCACTTACAAGCTCTCAGCTAAGATTTAAAAGCAAAAATGGAAAGGTTAGTCACCGCATCTTGCCAAATGGGACAAGCTCAGGCACCACATCAAGGTCCCCTCCAATATCTGAGACCCTAAAACAGCCACACAATGCAAGCTTTCAAATCCAAACAAACTGAAAACAAGGGAAGGGTGCACAGGAATATGTAACCACCCTAGACATATACAAAACACGGAAGGGAACTGCACTCTCATACCGGACCGGGTACACATCCCATGACCCTGCAACATGCTCAGCCCTGGGTGCCACTGGCACTCACAGGAAGCTGTGCTGTCCCCAGAGCCACAAGCAGTTAACCCCATACAGGTCTGGGTGCAAGAACCATAGGGAAAATTACAAAACAAATTAATACAACACAGAGAAAACCCAGCACTCACTTACAAGCTCTCAGCTAAGATTTAAAAGCAAAAATGGAAAGATTAGTCACCGCATCTGGCCAAATGGGACAAGCCCAGGTACCACGTCAAGGTCCTTTCCAATACCTGAGACCCTAAAACAGCCACACAATGCAAGCTTTCAAATCCAAACAAACTGAAAACAAGGGAAGGGTGCACAGGAATATGTAACCACCCTAGACATATACAAAACACGGAAGGGAACTGCACTCTCATACCGGACCGGGTACACATCCCATGACCCTGCAACATGCTCAGCCCTGGGTGCCACTGTGTGTTGTATTAATTTGTTTTGTAATTTTCCCTATGGTTCTTGCACCCAGACCTGTCTGGGGTTAACTGATTGTGGCTCTGGGGACAGCACAGCTTCCTGTGAGTGCCAGTGGCACCCAGGACTGAGCATGTTGCAGGGTCATAGGATATACAGGGAGTGCAGAATTATTCGGCAAGTTGTATTTTTGAGGATTCATTTTATTATTGAACAACAACCATGTTCTCAATGAACCCAAAAAACTCATTAATATCAAAGCTGAATATTTTTGGAAGTAGTTTTTAGTTTGTTTTTAGTTTTAGCTATTTTAGGGGGATATCTGTGTGTGCAGGTGACTATTACTGTGCATAATTATTAAGCAACTTAACAAAAAACAAATATATACCCATTTCAATTATTTATTTTTACCAGTGAAACCAATATAACATCTCAACATTCACAAATATACATTTCTGACATTCAAAAACAAAACAAAAACAAATCAGTGACCAACATAGCCACCTTTCTTTGCAAGGACACTCAAAAGCCTGCCATCCATGGATTCTGTCAGTGTTTTGATCTGTTCACCATCAACATTGCGTGCAGCAGCAACCACAGCCTCCCAGACACTGTTCAGAGAGGTGTACTGTTTTCCCTCCTTTTAAATCTCACATTTGATGATGGACCACAGGTTCTCAATGGGGTTCAGATAAGGTGAACAAGGAGGCCATGTCATTAGATTTTCTTCTTTTATACCCTTTCTTGCCAGCCACGCTGTGGAGTACTTGGACGCGTGTGATGGAGCATTGTCCTGCATGAAAATCATATTTTTCTTGAAGGATGCAGACTTCTTCCTGTACCACTGCTTGAAGAAGGTGTCTTTCAGAAACTGGCAGTAGGATTGGGAGTTGAGCTTGACTCCATCCTCAACCCGAAAAAGCCCCACAAGCTCATCTTTGATGATACCAGCCCAAACCAGTACTCCACCTCCACCTTGCTGGCGTCTGAGTCGGACTGGAGCTCTCTGCCCTTTACCAATCCAGCCACGGGCCCATCCATCTGGCCCATCAAGACTCACTCTCATTTCATCAGTCCATAAAACCTTAGAAAAATCAGTCTTGAGATATTTCTTGGCCCAGTCTTGACGTTTCAGCTTGTGTGTCTTGTTCAGTGGTGGTCGTCTTTCAGCCTTTCTTACCTTGGCCATGTCTCTGAGTATTGCACACCTTGTGCTTTTGGGCACTCCAGTGATGTTGCAGCTCTGAAATATGGCCAAACTGGTGGCAAGTGGCATCTTGGCAGCTGCACGCTTGACTTTTCTCAGTTCATGGGCAGTTATTTTGCGCCTTGGTTTTTCCACACGCTTCTTGCGACCCTGTTGACTAGTTTGAATGAAACGCTTGATTGTTCGATGATCACGCTTCAGAAGCTTTGCAATTTTAAGAGTGCTGCATCCCTCTGCAAGATATCTCACTATTTTTGACTTTTCTGAGCCTGTCAAGTCCTTCTTTTGACCCATTTTGCCAAAGGACAGGAAGTTGCCTAATAATTATGCACACCTGATATAGGGTGTTGATGTCATTAGACCACACCCCTTCTCATTACAGAGATGCACATCACCTAATATGCTTAATTGGTAGTAGGCTTTCGAGCCTATACAGCTTGGAGTAAGACAACATGCATAAAGAGGATGATGTGGTCAAAATACTCATTTGCCTAATAATTCTGCACTCCCTGTATATATATATATATATATATATATATATATATATATATATATATATATATATATATATACACACAGAGAGAAGCGCACTCACAGGAACGTACAACCAGCTCAATACCATTGTTAGCCTGTTCTATAGCGATTTACCACCTGGGTGCAGCTTCTTTTTAGCCCAGTAATGCTTTTCAGATAGTAGAACTTTCCTGCAGTATATCAGTCTGATCCTGCCTATAACGGACAGTCCAGCGCCGAAATACCAGGCAATTCCTCTCTGAGCAAGGAACACAGCAACCCCAGACAATCGTTTCGGCATTCATTGGGCCTCGTCAGTGAGGTGTAGCCATATTCCTCTAAGCACACTGAGCAAGGACTCCACATCTGGTTGCCCCTTTTTCCCTTAGGGAGACTAAATACATACAGAGAGAAGCGCACTCACAGGAACAAACAAACAGCTCAATACCATTGTTAGCCTGTTCTATGGTGATATATATACATATAGATATAGATCTTTCGACATGTACATGTATGTATCTCTATGTTAAAGCACTTTGCGTGCCTTTTTTTCCCTAACACCTGAGACCTCATATCTTTGAGCCATTATAACGTTTTTTTGCAATATTGTTTTTATTAATTTTTATTAGATAATGGGCAAGATCACAAGTTGCGCGGAATTAGTTTTTTGCGTGTGATATGGTGAATCACCTTTTTACGCAACAATCCTTTCCGCGCTCAAATAGCTGTAGTTAACAGTTTTCCACAACATAAAAGTTTCACAAACACTTCAAAAATACATTACAGAGTACAGTTATAATAAAATTAAAGGGACATGAGACCCTCATTTTTTCTTTCATGATTTAGAAAGAGAATGCAATTATAAACATCTTTCTAATTTACTTCTATTATCTAATTTGTTTTATTCTCTTGATATTATTTGCCGAAAAGCATATCTAGATATGCTCAGTAGCTGCTGATTGGTTGCTGCACATAGAAGCCTCATGTGATTGGCTCACCATGTGCATTGCTTTTTCTGCAACTAAGGATATCTAAAAAATGAAGCAAAATAAATAATAGAAGTAAATTTGTAATGTTGTTTAAATTTCAATTCTCTATCTGAATCATGAAAGAAAGATTTTGGGTTTAGTGGCCCTTTAAAAAAGAAGACAGTAGCACTACTTAGTTTACTAACAATATTATATATATCATTAGAAATTACAGTGGGATAATCCGCTTTCCTCCTGGTGCTACCCACTGCAAATATACAGTTACCAAAATTAGAAAACACATAAAGAGAGTTTAAGGGTGCAACTATTTCTAAAACTTAACTTTTATTTTATAGATTAAAATCTACATATTATTTATAGGAACAAAAGTAAGGGAAGTAAAACAAACAAAAAAAATTCCAAAAAAGATCTGTAAACCTCTCACCTCCAAGAGGCAAAAAGGGATTTGTTTAGGAGGATGCATGCAGCCAGGTCCCAGAGAAGTGCCAGCGGGGCTGGTGTACTGAACTGCCGAAGATGTTAGAGATATGTGCCCCCAAAATTCACAGCCGATAGCAGGATACGTCGGTGTCAGGTGAAGAAAAAGCTCACACACCACCAGCAGGAAAAAGACAAACAAGAGTACAAGCCCTGACAAAGCCAGTTGGTGAGATGATCATAGGCATGTTTTTATTGGTTCCCTGAATATATGGCACTGACCTTAACACAGCTCGAAGAGAGGAGTAGTTCTACTCTGGGATACCGAACTTGGGGACATTGCAATTTGTGGACTGCACCGCCAAATAAATTGTTACTTACAGAGTTTTATTCAGGTATGGTATGTTCTAGTCACCTGCTCTCATTTACCGTCACTAATCACCTTGGGTTTGACGCTGATAGGTGTTGGCGCTCCGGAATTCCATTCGGCTTCTCAGCTGTCTGGCGTTTTTTTACTGCTAGCTCCACAGCGTAAGTAGCAGAGCCTTACGTGTAAGCTGTCTCCCTTAGCGTTTGGTTGTTGAGCATGGTTTAAATATCTAGACTATTTGTTTACCTAGACATATAGCCTCTGCATGATAGTAACTTGGGATTACAATTTTCAGCATCTCCAGTTTACTTGAAGAAATTCTATCAGCGAACACTGACTTAACATCTCTTCTTGATTTATGGGCTGTTTTCGAGTGACCAATGTCTTTCTGATATCCAGTGTGGTAATTTTTCTGAAAGGACATTCATTTTTTTCACTTGATTATCTTTTTTTCAGGGGACCACTATTGTCATAGATTTGTGTTTATTTTATGTTCACTTTAGGTTTACTTTTGTATTTTGTCTTTTGTTCACATGCTCTTATCATATATGTTTGAGGGTTTTCTGTGCTTAAATAAAATATCTAGAGACTGATATCCACTGTTTGTGTGTTGATCTCTACCAGTATGGATGGTTATGTTTTATATTCGCCATCTATATTTTCATCATAAGGTTTTGAGGCAAGAGTGCTTCATTATAAGTACTTTCATTTATCTTTTTTATATAGTTACTACTTTGATATTACTTTAGCACCGGTCCTTAAAAGGACCTTTTGCCTA
The DNA here is from genome assembly GCF_027579735.1 of Bombina bombina. Classification (NCBI taxonomy): domain Eukaryota; kingdom Metazoa; phylum Chordata; class Amphibia; order Anura; family Bombinatoridae; genus Bombina; species Bombina bombina. The sequence goes on along the minus strand of NC_069505.1, from coordinate 298,630,006 downwards.
CCTGATATAAACCAGTGCCTTGATTACATTGTAATTTTCTAAAAGTACAATAGTAGTCAAGGTGACGCGTTTTGGCCCATATACGGGCCTTTATCAAACCAAAAGACTGTTTGGTTTTATAGTCTTTTGGTTCAATTAGGGTTTTCTATTTGCGTTATCCATTAACTTCTATGAGGGAATACGTGAAGACGCACGCAATCTGGCTTTTTGGATTACGTCGGTTAAAAAACGCGCAAAATAAGTTATTTTTGCAACTTGTAATACCTGTGCAACCCCAAAGAGGAGAGTACTTACAGGATGAGGGTTGGAGAAGAATTAAAGGAAGTTAAAGAGGAGAGTAGAGTACTTACCTGCTCAGGGTAGCAGTAAAAGTAAAGGAGATGAAAGAGGAGAGTACTTACAGGATGAGTATAGCTATAGAAGTAAAGAAGATGAAAGAGGAGAGAACTTACAGGATGAGGGTAGCAGTAGAAGTAAAGGAGATGAAAGAGGAGAGTACTTACAGGATGAGTGTAGCTATAGAAGTAAAGGAGATGAAAGAGGAGAGTATTTACAGGATGAGGGTAGCTATAGAAGTAAAGGAGATGAAAGAGGAGAGTATTTACAGGATGAGGGTAGCTATAGAAGTAAAGGAGATGAAAGAGGAGAGTATTTACAGGATGAGGGTAGCTATAGAAGTAAAGGAGATGAAAGAGGAAAGAACTTACAGGATGAGGGTAGCAGTAGAAGTAAAGGAGATGAAAGAGGAGAGTATTTACAGGATGAGGGTAGCTATAGAAGTAAAGGAGATGAAAGAGGAGAGTATTTACAGGATGAGGGTAGCTATAGAAGTAAAGGAGATGAAAGAGGAGAGTATTTACAGGATGAGGGTAGCTATAGAAGTAAAGGAGATGAAAGAGGAGAGTATTTACAGGATGAGGGTAGCTATAGAAGTAAAGTAGATGAAAGAGGAGAGTATTTACAGGATGAGGGTAGCTATAGAAGTAAAGGAGATGAAAGAGGAGAGTATTTACAGGATGAGGGTAGCTATAGAAGTAAAGGAGATGAAAGAGGAAATAACTTACAGGATGAGGGTAGCAGTAGAAGTAAAGGAGAGTATTTACAGGATGAGGGAAGCTATAGAAGTAAAGGAGATGAAAGAGGAAAGAACTTACAGGATGAGGGAAGCAGTAGAAGTAAATGAGATGAAAGAGGAGGGTATTTACATGATAAGGGTAGCAGTATAGGTAAAGGAGATGAAAAAGGAGAGAATTTACAGGATTAGGGTAGTAGTAGAAGTAAAGGAGATTAAAGAGGAGAGTAATTACAGGATAAGGGTAGCAGTAGACGTAAAGGAGATGAAAGAGGAGAGTAATTACAGGATGAGGGTAGCAGTAGACGTAAAGGAGATGAAAGAAGAGAGTAATTACAGGATGAGTGTAGCTATAGAAGTAAACGAGAGGAAAGAGGAGAGTACTTATAGGATGAGGGTAGCAGTAGAAGTAAAGGAGATGAAAGAGGAGAGTACTTACAGGATGAGTGTAGCAGTAGAAGTAAAGGAGATGAAAGAGGAAAGTACTTACAGGATGAGTGTAGCAGTAGAAGTAAAGGAGATGAAAGAGGAGAGAACTTACAGGATGAGTGTAGCAGTAGAAGTAAAGGAGATGAAAGAGGAGAGAACTTATAGGATGAGGGCAGCTTTAGAAGTAAAGGAGATAAAAGAGGAGAGTATTTACAGTATGAGGGTAGCAGTAGAAGAAAAGGAGACCAAAGAGGAGAGAACTAACAGGATGAGGGCAGCTATAGAAGTAAATGAGATAAAAGAGGAGAGTATTTACAGGATGAGGGTAGCAGTAGAAGTAAAGGAGATAAAAGAGGATAGTACTTATAGGATTAGGGTAGCAGTAGAAGTAAAGGAGATGAAAGAGGAGAGTAATTACAGGATGAGGGGGAGCAGTAGAAGTAAAGGAGATGAAAGAGGAGAGAACTAATAGGATGAGGGTAGCTATAAAAGTAAATTAGATGAAAGAGGAGAGTAATTACAGGATGAGTGTAGCACTAGAAGTAAAGGAGATGTAAGAAAAAATTACTTACAGGTTGAGGGTAACAGTAGAAGTAAATGAGATGAAAGAGGAGAGTAATTACAGGATGAGTGTAGCAGTAGAAGTAAAGGAGATGTAAGAAAAAGTACTTACAGGTTGAGGGTAACAGTAGAAGTAATGGAGATGAAAGAGGAGAGTACTAACAGGAAGAGGGCAACTATAGAAGTAAAGGAGATAAAAGAGGAGAGTATTTAAAGGATGAGGGTAGCAGTAGAAGTAAAGGAGATGAAAGAGGAGAGTAATTATAGGTTGCGGGTGGCAGTAGAAGTAAAGGAGATCAAAGAGGAGAGAACTAATAGGATGAGGGTAGCTATAAAAGTAAATTAGATGAAAGAGGAGAGTAATTACAGGATGAGTGTGGCACTAGAAGTAAAGGAGATGTAAGAAAAAATTACTTACAGGTTGAGGGTAACAGTAGAAGTAAATGAGATGAAAGAGGAGAGTAATTACAGGATGAGTGTAGCAGTAGAAGTAAAGGAGATGTAAGAAAAAAGTACTTACAGGATGAGGGTAGCAGTAGAAGTAAAGGAGATGAAAGAGGAGAGAACTAACAGGATGAGGGCAGCTATAGAAGTAAAGGAGATAAAAGAGGAGAAATTTTAAAGGATGAGGGTAGCAGTAGAAGTAAAGGAGATAAAAGAGGAGAGTATTTACAGGATGAGGGTAGCAGTAGAAGAAAAGGAGATCAAAGAGGAGAGAGCTAACAGGATGAGGGTAGCTATAGAAGTAAAGGAGATGAAAGAGGAGAGTAATTACAGGATGAGGGCAGCTATAGAAGTAAAGGAGATGAAAGAGGAGAGTAATTACAGGATGAGGGTAGCTATAGAAGTAAAGGAGATGAAAGAGGAGAGTAATTACAGGATGAGGGTAGCAGTAAAAGTGAAGGAGATCTAAGAAAAAAGTAGAAGTAAAGGAGATAAAAGAGGAGAGTATTTACATGATGAGGGTAGCAGTAGAAGAAAAGGAGATCAAAGAGGAGAGAACTAATAGGATGAGGGTAGCTATAGAAGTAAAGGAGATGAAAGAGGAGAGTAATTACAGGATGAGGGTAGCAGTAGAAGTAAAGGAATTAAGAGGAGAGTACTTATAGGATGAGGGTAGCAGTAGAGGTAAAGGAGATAAAAGAGGATAGTACTTATAGGATGAGGGTAGCAATAGAAGTAAAGGAGATCAAAGAGGAGAGATCTAATAGGATGAGGGTATCTATAGAAGTAAAGGAGATGAAAGAAGAGAGTACTTACAGGATGAGGGTAGCAGTAGAAGTAAAGGAGATGAAAGAGGAGAGAACTAACAGGATGAGGGCAGCTATAGAAGTAAAGGAGATAAAAAAGAGGAGAGTATTTAAAGGATGAGGTAGCAGTAGAAGTAAAGGAGATGAAAGAGGAGAGAACTAACAGGATAAGGGCAGCTTTAGGGGTAAAGGAGATAAAAGAGGAAAATACTTACAGGATGAGGGAGCAGTAAAAGTAAAGGAGATGAGAGGAGAGAACTTACAGGATAAGGGCAGCTTTAGAGGTAAAGGAAATGAACGAGGAGAGTACTTGCAGGATGAGGGTAGCAGTAGAAGTAAAGGAGATGAATAAGGAGAGAACTAACAGGATGAGGGTAGCAGCAGAGGTAAAATAGATGAAAGAGGACAGTACTTACAGGATGAGGGTAGCAGAAGAATTAAAGGAGATGAAAGTAGAGAGAACTAACAGGATGAGGGTAGTTATAGAAAGAAAGGAGATGATAGAGGAGAGTACTTACAGGATGAGTGTAGTTATAGAAGTAAGGGAGATGAAAGAGGAGAGAACTTACAGGATGAGGGAAACTTTAGAAGTAAAGGAGATGAAAGAGGAGAGTGCTTGCAGGATGAGGGTAGCAGTAGAAGTAAAGGAGATGAATGAGGAGAGAACTTACAGGATGAGTGTAGCAGTAGAAGTAAAGGAGATGAATGAGGAGAGAACTTGCAGGATGAGGGTAGCTATAGAAGTAAAGGAGATGAAGGAGGAGAGTACTTACAGGATGAAGGTAGCGGTAGAAGAAAAGGAGATTAAAGAGGAGAGAACTTACAGGATGAGGGTAGTTATAGAAGTAAGGGAGATGAAAGAGGAGAGAATTTACAGGATGAGGGCAGCTATAGAAGTAAAGGAGATAAAAGAGGAGAGAATTTACAGGATGAAGGTAGCGGTAGAAGAAAAGGAGATTAAAGAGGAGAGACCTTACAGGATGAGGGTAGCTATAGAAGTAAAGGAGATGAAGGAGGAGAGTACTTACAGGATGAAGGTAGCGGTAGAAGAAAAGGAGATTAAAGAGGAGAGAACTTACAGGATGAGGGGAGCAGTAAAAGTAAAGGAGATGAAAGAGGAGAGAACTTACAGGATGAGGGCAGCTTTAGAGGTAAAGGAAATGAACGAGGAGAGTACTTGCAGGATGAGGGTAGCAGTAGAAGTAAAGGAGAGGAATAAGGAGAGAACTAACAGGATGAGGTAGCAGCAGAGGTAAAATAGATGAAAGAGGACAGTACTTACAGGATGAGGGTAGCAGAAGAATTAAAGGAGATGAAAGTAGAGAGAACTAACAGGATGAGGGTAGTTATAGAAAGAAAGGAGATGATAGAGGAGAGTACTTACAGGATGAGTGTAGTTATAGAAGTAAGGGAGATGAAAGAGGAGAGAACTTACAGGATGAGGGAAACTTTAGAAGTAAAGGAGATGAAAGAGGAGAGTGCTTGTAGGATGAGGGTAGCAGTAGAAGTAAAGGAGATGAATGAGGAGAGAACTAACAGGATGAGGGTAGCAGCAAAGGTAAAAGAGATGAAAGAGGAGAGTACTTACAGGATGAGGGTAGCAGAACAATTAAAGGAGATGAAAGTAGAGAGAACTAACAGGATGAGGGTAGTTATAGAAAGAAAGGAGATGATAGAGGAGAGTACTTACAGGATGAGTGTAGTTATAGAAGTAAGGGAGATGAAAGAGGAGAGAATTTACAGGATGAGGGCAGCTATAGAAGTAAAGGAGATAAAAGAGGAGAGAATTTACAGGATGAAGGTAGCGGTAGAAGAAAAGGAGATTAAAGAGGAGAGAACTTACAGGATGAGGGTAGCTATAGAAGTAAAGGAGATGAAGGAGGAGAGCACTTACAGGATGAAGGTAGCGGTAGAAGAAAAGGAGATTAAAGAGGAGAGAACTTACAGGATGAGGGTAGCTATAGAAGTAAAGGAGATAAATGAGGAAAATACTTACAGGATGAGGGCAGCTATAGAAGAAAAGGAGTTAAAAGAAGAGAGTACTTATAGGATGAGGGTAGCAGTAGAGGTAAAGGAGATCAAAGAGGATAGTACTTATAGGATGAGGGTAGCAGTAGAAGTAAAGGAGATGAAAGAGGAGAATAATTACAGGATGATGGGAGCAGTAGAAGTAAAGGAGATCAAAGAGGAGAGAACTAATAGGATGAGGGTAGCTATAGAAGTAAAAGAGATGAAAGAGGAGAGTAATTACAAGATGAGGGTAGCAGTAGAAGTAAAGGAGATAAATGAGGAAAGTACTTATAGGATGAGGGTAGCAGTAGAAGTAAAGGAGATCAAAGAGGAGAGAACTAACAGGATGAGGGTATCTATAGAAGTAAAGGAGATGAAAGAGGAGAGTGCTTGCAGGATGAGGGTAGCAGTAGAAGTAAAGGAGATGAATGAGGAGAGAACTACCAGGATGAGGGTAGCAGCAGAGGTAAAAGAGATGAAAGAGGAGAGTACTTACAGGATGAGGGTAGCAGTAAAAGTAAAGGAGATGAAAGAGGAGAGAACTTACAGGATGAGGGCAGTTTTAGAAGTAAATGAGATGAAAGAGAAGAGTGCTTGCAGGATGAGGGTAGCAGTAGAAGTAAAGGAGATGAATGAGGAGAGAACTAAAAGGATGAGGGTAGTTGTAGAAATAAAGTAGATGATAGAGGAGAGTACTTACAGGATGAGTGTAGTAATAGAAGTAAGAGAGAAGAGGAGAGAACTTACAGGATGAGTGTAGCAGTAGACGTAAAGGAGATGAAAGAGGAGAGAACTTACCGAATGAGGGTAGTTATAGAAGTAAAGTAGAACAAAGAGGGGAGTACTTACAGGATGAGGATAGCAGTAAAAACAAAAGTAAAAAAATGAGTATTTACAATAAGAGGGTAGAAGTAAAAGAGATGAGAATACTTATATGAAGTGGGAGGAGGTATAAATTGAACCAGAAGAGGCTCAATGACATACATATATATTGCTTAGAGGAGAGAAGGGAAAGAGGTGATATGCCTGGGATAATCGTAAGGCTATCCTACATACTAATTAATGCCTCGGATAGGTGTAAGGCTATCCTACATACTAATTAATGCCTGGGATAAGCGTAAGGCTATCCTACATACTAATTAATTCCTGAGATAAGCGTAAAGATATCCTACATACTAATTAATGCCTGGGATAAGTGTAAGGATATCCTACATAATAATTAATTCCTGGTATAAGTGTAAGGATATCCTACATACTAATTAATGCCTGGGATGAGCGTAAGGGTATCCTACATACTAATTAATGCCTGGGATGAGCGTAAGGATTTCCTAAATTCTAATTAATGCCTGGTATAAGCAAAACGCTATCCTACATACTAATTTATGCCTGGGATAAGCATAAGGATATCCTATGTACTAATGAATGCCTGGGCTAAGTGTAAGGCTATCCTACATACTAAATAATGCCTAGGATAAGCATAAGATGAAAGAGGAGAGAACTTACCGAATGAAGGTAGTTATAGAAGTAAAGTAGATGAAAGAGGGGAGTACTTACAGGATGAGGGTAGCAGTAAAAACAAAAGTAAAAGAAGAGTATTTACAATAAGAGGGTAGGAGTAAAAGAGATGAGAATACTTACATGAAATGGGAGGAGGTATAAATTGAACCAGAAGAGGCTCAATTACATAAATATATATTGCTTAGAGGAGAGAAGGGAAAGATGTGATATTATAGTAACTAATTAATGCCTGGGATAATCTTAAGGCTATCCTACATACTAATTAATGCCTGGGATAAGCGTAAGGCTTATCCTACATACTAATTAATGCCTGGGATAAGCATAAGGCTATCCTACATACTAATTAATGCCTGGGTTAATCGTAAGGCTATTCTACATACTAATTAATGCCTGGGATAAGCGTAAGGCTATCCTACATACTAATTAATTCCTGGGATAAACATAAGGATATCCTACATACTAATTAATGCCTGGGATGAGCGTAAGGGTATCCTACATACTAATTAATGCCTGTGATAAGCGTAAGGATATCCTACATACTAATTAATGCCTAGGATAAGCATAATGCTATCCTACATACTCATTTATGCCTGGGATAAGCATAAGGATATCCTATGTACTAATTAATGCCTGGGATAAGCATAATGCTATCCTACATACTCATTTATGCCTGGGATAAGCATAAGGATATCCTATGTACTAATGAATGCCTGGGATAAGTGTAAGGCTATCCTACATACTAAATAAAAGTAGATGAAAGAGGGGATTACTTACATGATGAGGGTAACAGTAAAAACAAAAGTAAAAGAAGAGTATTTACAATAAGAGGGTAGGAGTAAAAGAGATGAGAATACTTATATGAAGTGGGAGGAGGTATAAATTGAACCAGAAGAGGCTCAATGACATAAATATATATTGCTTAGAGGAGAGAAGGGAAAGAGGTGATATAATAGTAACTAATTAATGCCTGGGATAATCGTAAGGCTATCCTACATACTAATTAATGCCTGGGATAAGCGTAAGGCTTTTCTACATACTAATTAATGCCTGGGATAAGAGTAAGGCTATCCTACATACTAATTAATGCCTGGGATAAGTGTAAGGCTATCCTACATACTAATTAATGTCTGGGATAAGCGAAAGGATATCCTACATACTAATTAATGCCTGGGATAAGCGTAAGGCTATCCTACATACTAATTAATGCCTGGGATAAGAGTAAGGCTATCCTACATACTAATTAATGCCTGGGATAAGTGTAAGGCTATTCTACATAATAATTAATGTCTGGGATAAGCGAAAGGATATCCTACATACTAATTAATGCCTGGCATAAGCATAAGGATATCCTACATACTAATTAATGACTGGGATAAACATAAGGATATCCTACATACTAATTAATTCCTGGGATGAGCGTAAGGATATCCTACATACTAATTAATGCCTGGGATGAGTGTAAGGGTATCCTACATACTAGTTAATGCCTGGGATGAGCGTAACGCTATCCTGCATACTAATTTATGACTGGGATGAGCATAAGGATATCTTATGTACTAATGAATGCCTGGGATAAGTGTAAGGCTATCCTACATACTAAATAATGCCTAGGATAAGCATAAGGCTATCCTACATACTAATTTACAGTATTCCTGGGATAAGCATAAGGCTATCCTATGTAGTAATGCCTGGCATAAGCTTAAGGCTATCGTACATACTAATTAATGCCTGGCATAAGCATTAAGGCTATCCTACCTACTAATTAATGTCTGGCATAAGCATAAGGCTATCCTACGTACTAACTAATGCCTGGCATAAGCAAAAGGCTATCCTACATACTAATTAAAGCCTGGTATAAGCATCAGGCTAGCCTATGTAATAATTAATGCTTGGGATAAGCATACAGCTATCCTACATACTAATTAAAGCCTGGGATAAGCATAAAGCTATTCTTCAGACTAAGTAATGCCTGTAATAAGCATAAGGCTATCCCACATACTAATTAATGCCTGTTATAAGCATTAGGCTTGGGATAAGCATACAGCTATCCTACATACTAATTAAAGTCTGGGATAAGTATAAGGCTATCCTACATACTAATTAAAGCCTGGGATAAGCATAAAGCTATTCTTCAGACTAAGTAATGCCTGTGATAAGCATAAGACTATCCTACATACTAATTAATGCCTGTGATAAGCATAAGGTTTTCCTACATACTAATTAATGCCAGTGATAAGCATAAGGCTATCCTATGTACTAATTCATGTGGAGGGTAAGTTTAAGTCTATCCTATGTACTATTTTAAGTCTGTGATAAGCATAAGGATATCCTATGTACTAATTAATGCCTGGGATAAGCATAAGGCTATACAACATACTAATTAATGTCTGGGATAAGCATAAGGCTATCCTACATACTAATTAATGTCCAAGATAAGCATAAGTCTATCCTACATACTAATTAATGTCCGGGATAAGCATAAGTCTATCCTATATACTAATTAATGTCCTGGATAAGCATAAGGCTATCCTACATACTTATTAATGTCTGGGATGAGCATAAGGCTATCCTACAAACTAGATACTTTTATACTTTTAGGAAATATTGTGAAGGCTTTGCTGGGCCTATGGCTCTTATCTGCTGTCAAAAGTTCTGTTTCTAAATCAGTGTATCTGATGGATAAGGACGGAAGCAACAAAAAGAGATATGTGGTAAAAAAAAGTGTGTAGGAGACTAAACAACATTAACTGAAGGAGCAGAGAAGAGAACAAAGAAATTAGCAATATAAAGAGCAATGGTAGAATAAAAACAATATAAGAAGAAAACAAAAAGGTGATTTGCAGATGTGTATAAGTAACAAAGATAGTCCTTATTGTAAGAGAGAGAAAACTAGCCACAAAGTAATACAAGAAGAGTATGTTGAAGCCCTCTCTGGCAGACAAGGGGTTAAGCATTGTTTGTCTTTAGTTATATGTAGAAGTTTCTGTCTTTTATTTAAGCAATGAAACAACAGGAAGGATTTGTTACATTGTTATTTTAAGAAACAGATCCAAGCTAAACGCTTTTAATACAAGAAATGCTGAGCAGGGAGTTAGCCAGAACTTTGTACCAAAGAGAGCTAACACTGCCATCTGCTGTTTGCTGACATACAGGGACATCATGGTCTTTTCTTAGTTCTGTAAGAGAATTCTTCAAAAATGTACTGCACTGCTTTGTTTTAAAAAAATAGATTTTCCTCAATTATGCATCTTATTTTATTAACTGTAAATGTACATATATAATATTTATATTTAGTTTTATTTTGTTTTAACTACTGCTCTTAGGCCTAGATTTGGAGTTCGGCGGTAGCCGTCAAAACCAGCGTTAGAGGCTCCTAACGCTGGTTTTGGCCGCCCGCTGGTATTTGGAGTCAGTGATTAAAGGGTCTAACGCTCACTTTTCAGCCGCGACTTTTCCATACCGCAGATCCCCCTACGCCATTTGCGTATCCTATCTTTTCAATGGGATCTTTCTAACGCCGGTATTTAGAGTCGTTTCTGAAGTGAGCGTTAGAGCTCTAACGACAAAATTCCAGCCGCCTGAAAATAGCAGGAGTTAAGAGCTTTCTGGCTAACGCCGGTTCATAAAGCTCTTAACTACTGTACCATAAAGTACACTAACACCCATAAACTACCTATGTACCCCTAAACCGAGCTCCCCCCACATCGCCGCCACTCGATTTAAATTTTTAACCCCTAATCTGCCGACCGCCACCTACGTTATACTTATGTACCCCTAATCTGCTGCCCCTAACCCCGCCGACCCCTGTATTACATTTATTAACCCCTAACCTGCCCCCCACAACGTCGCCGCCAGCTACTTAAAATAATTAACCCCTAATCTTCCGACCGCAAAGCGCCGCCACCTACGTTATCCCTATGTACCCCTAATCTGCTACCCCTAACACCGCCGACCCCTATATTATATTTATTAACCCCTAATCTGCCCCCCTCAACGTCGCCGACACCTGCCTACACTTATTAACCCCTAATCTGCCGAGCGGACCTGAGCGCTACTATAATAAAGTTATTAACCCCTAACCCGCCTCACTAACCCTATCATAAATAGTATTAACCCCTAATCTGCCCTCCCTAACATCGCCGACACCTAACTTCAATTATTAACCCCTAATCTGACGACCGGAGCTCACCGCTATTCTAATAAATGTATTAACCCCTAAAGCTAAGTCTAACCCTAACACTAACACCCCCCTAAATTAAATATAATTTTAATCTAACGAAATTAATTAACTCTTATTAAATAAATGATTCCTATTTAAAGCTAAATACTTACCTGTAAAATAAATCCTAATATAGCTACAATATAAATTATAATTATATTATAGCTATTTTAGGATTAATATTTATTTTACAGGCAACTTGGTATTTATTTTAACTAGGTACAATAGCTATTAAATAGTTAAGAACTATTTAATAGCTACCTAGTTAAAATAATAACAAATTTACCTGTAAAATAAATCCTAACCTAAGATATAATTAAACCTAACACTACACTATCATTAAATTAATTAAATAAACTACCTACAATTACCTACAATTAACCTAACACTACACTATCAATAAATTAATTAAACACAATTCCTACAAATAAATACAATTAAATAAACTAGCTAAAGTACAAAAAATAAAAAAGAACTAAGTTACAAAAAATAATAAAATATTTACAAACATAAGAAAAATATTACAACAATTTTAAACTAATTACACCTACTCTAAGCCCCCTAATAAAATAACAAAGCCCCCCAAAATAAAAAATTCCCTACCCTATTCTAAATTAAAAAAGTTACAAGCTCTTTTACCTTACCAGCCCTGAACAGGGCCCTTTGCGGGGCATGCCCCAAGGATTTCAGCTCTTTTGCCTGTAAAAAAAAAACATACCATACCCCCCCCCAACATTACAACCCACCACCCACATACCCCTAATCTAACCCAAACCCCCCTTAAATAAACCTAACACTAAGCCCCTGAAGATTTTCCTACCTTGTCTTCACCATACCAGGTTCACCGATCCGTCCTGGCTCCAACATCTTCATCCAACCCAAGCGGGGGTTGGCGATCCATCATCCGGTGCTGAAGAGGTCCAGAAGAGGCTCCAAAGTCTTCCTCCTATCCGGCAAGAAGAGGACATCCGGACCGGCAAACATCTTCTCCAAGCGGCATCTTCAATCTTCTTCCATCCGGTGCGGAGCGGGTCCATCTTGAAGCAGGCGACGCGGATCCATCCTCTTCTTCCGTTGTCTCCCGACGAATGACGGTTCCTTTAAGGGACGTCATCCAAGATGGCGTCCCTCGAATTCCGATTGGCTGATAGGATTCTATCAGCCAATCGGAATTAAGGTAGGAATTTTCTGATTGGCTGATGGAATCAGCCAATCAGAATCAAGTTCAATCCGATTGGCTGATCCAATCAGCCAATCAGATTGAGCTCGCATTCTATTGGCTGATCGGAACAGCCAATAGAATGCGAGCTCAATCTGATTGGCTGATTGGATCAGCCAATCGGATTGAACTTGATTCTGATTGGCTGATTCCATCAGCCAATCAGAAAATTCCTACCTTAATTCCGATTGGCTGATAGAATCCTATCAGCCAATCGGAATTCGAGGGACGCCATCTTGGATGACGTCCCTTAAAGGAACCGTCATTCGTTGGGAGACAACGGAAGAAGAGGATGGATCCGCGTCGCCTGCTTCAAGATGGACCCGCTCCGCACCGGATGGAAGAAGATTGAAGATGCCGCTTGGAGAAGATGTTTGCCGGTCCGGATGTCCTCTTCTTGCCGGATAGGAGGAAGACTTTGGAGCCTCTTCTGGACCTCTTCAGCACCGGATGATGGATCGCCAACCCCCGCTTGGGTTGGATGAAGATGTTGGAGCCAGGACGGATCGGTGAACCTGGTATGGTGAAGACAAGGTAGGAAGATCTTCAGGGGCTTAGTGTTAGGTTTATTTAAGGGGGGTTTGGGTTAGATTAGGGGTATGTGGGTGGTGGGTTGTAATGTTGGGGGGGGGTATGGTATGTTTTTTTTTTACAGGCAAAAGAGCTGAAATCCTTGGGGCATGCCCCGCAAAGGGCCCTGTTCAGGGCTGGTAAGGTAAAAGAGCTTGTAACTTTTTTAATTTAGAATAGGGTAGGGAATTTTTTATTTTGGGGGGCTTTGTTATTTTATTAGGGGGCTTAGAGTAGGTGTAATTAGTTTAAAATTGTTGTAATATTTTTCTTATGTTTGTAAATATTTTATTATTTTTTGTAACTTAGTTCTTTTTTATTTTTTGTACTTTAGCTAGTTTATTTAATTGTATTTATTTGTAGCAATTGTGTTTAATTAATTTATTGATAGTGTAGTGTTAGGTTAATTGTAGGTAATTGTAGGTAGTTTATTTAATTAATTTATTGATAGGGTAGTGTTAGGTTTAATTATATCTTAGGTTAGGATTTATTTTACAGGTAAATTTGTTATTATTTTAACTAGGTAACTATTAAATAGTTCTTAACTATTTAATAGCTATTGTACCTGGTTAAAATAATTAAAAAGTTGCCTGTAAAATAAATATTAATCCTAAAATAGCTATAATATAATTATAATTTATATTGTAGCTATATTAGGATTTATTTTACAGGTAAGTATTTAGCTTTAAATAGGAATAAGTTATTTAATAAGAGTTAATTTATTTCGTTAGATTTAAATTATATTTAATTTAGGGGGGTGTTAGTGTTAGGGTTAGACTTAGCTTTAGGGGTTAATACATTTATTATAGTAGCGGTGAGGTCCGCTCGGCAGATTAGGGGTTAATAATTGAAGTTAGGTGTCGGCGATGTTAGGGAGGGCAGATTAGGGGTTAATACTATTTATGATAGGGTTAGTGAGGCGGATTAGGGGTTAATAACTTTATTATAGTAGCGCTCAGGTCCGCTCGGCAGATTAGGAGTTAATAAGTGTAGGCAGGTGTCGGCGACGTTGAGGGGGGCAGATTAGGGGTTAATAAATATAATATAGGGGTCGGCGATGTTAGGGCAGCAGATTAGGGGTACATAGGGATAACGTAGGTTGCAGCGGTTTACGGAGCGGCAGATTAGGGGTTAAAAAAAATATGCAGGTGTCAGCGATAGCGGGGGCGGCAGATTAGGGGTTAATAAGTGTAAGGTTAGGGGTGTTTAGACTCGGGGTACATGTTAGAGTGTTAGGTGCAGACGTAGGAAGTGTTTCCCCATAGGAAACAATGGGGCTGCGTTAGGAGCTGAACGCTGCTTTTTTGCAGGTGTTAGGTTTTTTTTCAGCTCAAACAGCCCCATTGTTTCCTATGGGAGAATCGTGCACGAGCACGTTTTTGAGGCCGGCCGCGTCCGTAAGCAACTCTGGTATCGAGAGTTGCATTTGCTGTAAAAATGCTCTACGCTCCTTTTTTGGAGCCTAACGCAGCATTTGTTTAAACTCTCGATACCAGAGTTAAATTTATGGTGCGGCCAGAAAAAAGCCAGCGGAGCGTTAACAGCCCTTTTACCGCCGAACTCCAAATCTAGGCCTTAATTAGGTGACAAAAATACATGTCCCTTAAATAACAACTCTCACATAGGGTCCTCTAAAGCTCTCTGCCCAGGTGAAATTATGTCACAATAAAGGGGCATGTTACTCATATACTAAGAGCCAAATTACAAGTGGCGCGCTATTTAATGCTTTCACTTGAGCGTTAACACCGTTTAAAGTAATCTTTTTGTGCGTGCGAGTTAGCACATGTATTACAAGTTGAAAGTAAAACATTTGCACGTGAGTAAAACCCAACACTTGCTAACTAAAGGACTATGGATTTTGCGGGCACACTAACGGCTAGATTTAGAGTTCGGCGGTAGCCGTCAAAACCAGCGTTAGAGGCTCCTAACGCTGGTTTTGGGCGCCCGCTGGTATTTGGAGTCAGTGATTAAAGGGTCTAACGCTCACTTTTCAGCCGCGACTTTTCCATACCGCAGATCCCCCTACGCCATTTGCGTAGCCTATCTTTTCAATGGGATCTTTCTAACGCTGGTATTTAGAGTCGTTTCTGCAGTGAGCGTTAGAGCTCTAACGACAAGATTCCAGCCGCCTGAAAATAGCAGGAGTTAAGAGCTTTCTGGCTAACGCAGGTTTATAAAGCTCTTAACTACTGTACCCTAAAGTACACTAACACCCATAAACTACCTATGTACCCCTAAACCGAGGTCCCCCCACACCGCCGCCACTCGATTAAAATTTTTAACCCCTAATCTGCCGACCGCCACCTACGTTATACTTATGTACCCCTAATCTGCTGCCCCTAACACCGCCGACCCCTGTATTATATCTATTAAATCCTAACTTGCCCCCCACAACGTCGCCGCAAGCTACTTAAAATAATTAACCCCTAATCTTCCGACCGCAAATCGCCGCCACCTACGTTATCCCTATGTACCCCTAATCTGCTACCCCTAACATCGCCGACCCCTATGTTATATTTATTAACCCCTAATCTGCCCCCCACAACGTCGCCGACACCTACCTACACTTATTAACCCCTAATCTGCCGAGCGGACCTGAGCGCTACTATAATAAAGTTATTAACCCCTAATCCGCCTCACTAACCCTATCATAAATAGTATTAACCCCTAATCTGCCCTCCCTAACATCGCCGACACCTACCTTCAATTATTAACCCCTAATCTGCCGACCGGAGCTCACCGCTATTCTAATAAATGTATTAACCCCTAAAGCTAAGTCTAACCCTAACACTAACACCCCCCTAAGTTAAATATAATTTTTATCTAACGAAATAAATTAACTCTTATTAAATAAATAATTCCTATTTAAAGCTAAATACTTACCTGTAAAATACATCCTAATATAGCTACAATATAAATTATAATTATATTATAGCTATTTTAGGATTAATATTTATTTTACAGGCAACTTTGTAATTATTTTAACCAGGTACAATAGCTATTAAATAGTTAAGAACTATTTAATAGTTACCTAGTTAAAATAATTACAAATTTACCTGTAAAATAAATCCTAACCTAAGATATAATTAAACCTAACACTACCCTATCAATAAAATAATTAAATAAACTACCTACAATTACCTACAATTAACCTAACACTACACTATCAATACATTAATTAAACACAATTGCTACAAATAAATAAAATTAAATAAACTATCTAAAGTACAAAAAATAAAAAAGAACTAAGTTACAGAAAATAATAAAATATTTACAAACATAAGAAAAATATTACAACAATTTTAAACTAATTACACCTACTCTAAGCCCCCTAATAAAATAACAAAGCCCCCCAAAATAAAAAATTCCCTACCCTATTCTAAAATACAAATATTACAAGCTCTTTTACCTTACCAGCCCTGAACAGGGCCCTTTGCGGGGCATGCCCCAAGAATTTCAGCTCTTTTGCCTGTAAAAAAAAACATACTATACCCCCCCCCCAACATTACAACCCACCACCCACATACCCCTAATCTAACCCAAACCCCCCTTAAATAAACCTAACACTACCCCCCTGATGATCTTCCTACCTTGTCTTCACCATGCCAGGTTCACCGATCCGTCCTGGCTCCAAGATCTTCATCCAAGCCAAGCGGGGGCTAGACATCCACTGAAGAAGTCCAGAAGAGGGTCCAAAGTCTTCCTCCTATCCGGCAAGAAGAGGACATCCGGACCGGCAAACATCTTCTCCAAGCGGCATCTTCTATCTTCTTCCATCCGATGACGACCGGCTCCATCTTGAAGACCTCCAGCGCGGATCCATCCTCTTCTTCCGACGACTAGACGACGAATGACGGTTCCTTTAAGGGACGTCATCCAAGATGGCGTCCCTCGAATTCCGATTGGCTGATAGGATTCTATCAGCCAATCGGAATTAAGGTAGGAATTTTCTGATTGGCTGATGGAATCAGCCAATCAGAATCAAGTTCAATCCGATTGGCTGATCCAATCAGCCAATCAGATTGAGCTCGCATTCTATTGGCTGATCGGAACAGCCAATAGAATGCGAGCTCAATCTGATTGGCTGATTGGATCAGCCAATCGGATTGAACTATATTCTGATTGGCTGATTCCATCAGCCAATCAGAAAATTCCTACCTTAATTCCGATTGGCTGATAGAATCCTATCAGCCAATCGGAATTCGAGGGACGCCATCTTGGATGACGTCCCTTAAAGGAACCGTCATTCGTCGTCTAGTCGTCGGAAGAAGAGGATGGATCCGCGCTGGAGGTCTTCAAGATGGAGCCGGTCGTCATCGGATGGAAGAAGATAGAAGATGCCGCTTGGAGAAGATGTTTGCCGGTCCGGATGTCCTCTTCTTGCCGGATAGGAGGAAGACTTTGGACCCTCTTCTGGACTTCTTCAGTGGATGTCTAGCCCCCGCTTGGCTTGGATGAAGATCTTGGAGCCAGGACGGATCGGTGAACCTGGCATGGTGAAGACAAGGTAGGAAGATCATCAGGGGGGTAGTGTTAGGTTTATTTAAGGGGGGTTTGGGTTAGATTAGGGGTATGTGGGTGGTGGGTTGTAATGTTGGGGGGGGGGTATAGTATGTTTTTTTTTACAGGCAAAAGAGCTGAAATTCTTGGGGCATGCCCCGCAAAGGGCCCTGTTCAGGGCTGGTAAGGTAAAAGAGCTTGTAATATTTGTATTTTAGAATAGGGTAGGGAATTTTTTATTTTGGGGGGCTTTGTTATTTTATTAGGGGGCTTAGAGTAGGTGTAATTAGTTTAAAATTGTTGTAATATTTTTCTTATGTTTGTAAATATTTTATTATTTTCTGTAACTTAGTTCTTTTTTATTTTTTGTACTTTAGATAGTTTATTTAATTTTATTTATTTGTAGCAATTGTGTTTAATTAATTTATTGATAGTGTATTGTTAGGTTAATTGTAGGTAATTGTAGGTAGTTTATTTAATTATTTTATTGATAGGGTAGTGTTAGGTTTAATTATATCTTAGGTTAGGATTTATTTTACAGGTAAATTTGTAATTATTTTAACTAGGTAACTATTAAATAGTTCTTAACTATTTAATAGCTATTGTACCTGGTTAAAATAATTACAAAGTTGCCTGTAAAATAAATATTAATCCTAAAATAGGTATAATATAATTATAATTTATATTGTAGCTATATTAGGATTTATTTTACAGGTAAGTATTTAGCTTTAAATAGGAATTATTTATTTAATAAGAGTTAATTTATTTCGTTAGATAAAAATTATATTTAACTTAGGGGGGTGTTAGTGTTAGGGTTAGACTTAGCTTTAGGGGTTAATACATTTATTAGAATAGCGGTGAGCTCCGGTCGGAAGATTAGGGGTTAATAATTGAAGGTAGGTGTCGGCGATGTTAGGGAGGGCAGATTAGGGGTTAATACTATTTATGATAGGGTTAGTGAGGCGGATTAGGGGTTAATAACTTTATTATAGTAGCGCTCAGGTCCGCTCGGCAGATTAGGGGTTAATAAGTGTAGGTAGGTGTCGGCGACGTTGTGGGGGGCAGATTAGGGGTTAATAAATATAACATAGGGGTCGGCGATGTTAGGGCAGCAGATTAGGGGTACATAGGGATAACGTAGGTGGCGGCGGTTTACGGAGCGGCAGATTAGGGGTTAAAAGTGTAATGCAGGGGTCAGCGATAGCGGGGGCGGCAGATTAGGGGTTAATAAGTGTAAGGTTAGGGGTGTTTAGACTCGGGGTACATGTTAGGGTGTTAGGTGCAGACTTAGGAGGTGTTTCCCCATAGGAAACAATGGGGCTGCGTTAGGAGCTGAACGCTGCTTTTTTGCAGGTGTTAGGTTTTTTTTCAGCTCAAACAGCCCCATTGTTTCCTATGGGAGAATCGTGCACGAGCACGTTTTTGATGCCGGCCGCGTCCGTAAGCAACTCTGGTATCGAGAGTTGCATTTGCGGTAAAAATGCTCTACGCTCCTTTTTTGGAGCCTAACGCAGCATTTGTTTGAACTCTCGATACCAGAGTTAAATTTATGGTGCGGCCAGAAAAAAACCCGCGGAGCGTTAACAGCCCTTTTACCGCCGAACTCTAAATCTAGCCGTAACTTTGTCCCCCCATAGACTTAAATGGAGAGTGAAGAAGAAAAAACCTAACATTTATGCACTTGTGCACTAACCCCACAGGGGTTATAAATATTTCACATTCCAAAGTTCTTTACATACAGGAAAGTGTTATTTTTATTTTAAATAGATATTTCTATATATGTCCATATATTTCTATACCTGTATATCTATTTCTATAGATATATTGATATAGATTTATATTTTAACATTAACATTATAGTATATATATATATATATATATATATATTTTTATATATATATATATATATATATATTATGCGTAACGCAATTTGCGTTTTATGTATAACGTGGTGTTATCTTAAGGAACGTTATGGAAATATTAAATATAAAAAGATATTAATAACAATTATTAATTATTATAGATATGTATTTAGCATTCTTTAGTGCATCTATAATAGTTATTTACATATATAATAAGTATTTATGTTGTGTTTGGTGCAACTTTTTTAGCCCTAACCCTTTAATCAAGGTCTTTAGTTACAGTAACCCGGCGCAAGTTAAATTTTATTGCACTCGAGCAAATGTGTTTACTTTCGACTTGTAATATGTGCACAAATTAACATGTCCGTGATATTCTAATATCGCTCTCCTGCAAATGTTAACAAGCTACTTTTAATCTATGCAAGATATCAGTAAAAAGCTGACTAGAAAATATCACATGAATATCTCTATGTAAAAAAAAAACTATATATTATTGTCATCTGTATGGTGAAATAATAGCCAATCAGCATTATCACTGTGCTTTACAGTGATCTATTAAGATTTTATCTCAATATATTTCATAGTAAACTTCCTTAAAAAGGGACAGTAAAGTTAAATTAAACTTAAATGGATTGGATAGAGTATAACCATCTGGCAGCAGTGTTTGCAAAAATGTTTATAGCAATGTTATACATAGTTGTAAGCACTGCTGCCATAGAATGCTAAAGACACGTTCACACTCCTGAGCCTATCAGCCTACTTAGGTTTACTCTTCAACAAAGGATACCAAGAAAAAAAGCAAATTTGATAATATGTGACGGATCCCCTGATACCCTAACTGGGTAGCTCCGCTGAAACGATCTTCCAACACCTGGAACCAGCTGCTATGTAGTGGAGAGAGAGTGATTTCAGCAATCCCCACCCAAATAACTAGACAACTACCATTTAGGTGGAACAAAGAAGAACTCTTTATTGGGACAAACACACAACATTTATACAGAAACTCATCTTGATAAGACAAAGGACAATCCCACAATTTTCCCGCCATTCCCGGCCCCTCCAGACAGGCTAGCGCCTCTATAGCAGCCACAGTATCACAGAGTCCCAGTACCCAGGGGCGGCGGTTTTGGGGTGATCCCGGTGGAGCCGCACTTCCAGGGTGTCATTTTAAAGCTCTCGATCCTAAGATGCCACAGTCTAAAAAGTGGCATGATTACTGGAGACCGGAGTTACAGCCTGGTAAAGATTTGGGGGGTAGGGGTGTCCAAGTTCCCCAGGTAGCTCCCCTCGGGCAATTCCACCACCCCTTGTCCTCCCTAGGGGTTACCCATCCCCAAAAGAGCGGAGCTCTGGGGCAAAGGGCCGCTTGGGCAACCAGGGGAAAAGTTAGCGGGTGTCCTGCTGTTCGGTAGCCGACCGGGAGTTAGGTTAGGCGGGTGTCTATTGTGAGGCGGCTCTTCTCTGACAAAGTAGGAACACAAAAACAAGCACACAAAGACTCCTAGAGATCGCGGTTGCTCTGAGGAGCCCAAATCCGCTGAAAAACAACAGGGGTGAGGTAGTAGGGGGGTAGGGCTTTAACCCTTGCAGCCCAGTGCCCGTGACAATAGAAGTTTATTAGAAACTTGTTTAAAATTGCATGCTCTGTCTGAATTAGGTATGTGCATTTAGATGCAAAAGAAGGTGGACGCTTATGGTGTTTGGCTCTTTTCTGAGCTGGATTCCTTCTTGTTAAAGGGCAATAGACTAAGATCTGTGGAAATCCATATCTTAGTGTGTTGCACTTTCATAAGAAGGAATCCAGCTTTGAAAAGAACCAAACGCCACAAACGGATGTCTTCTTCTGCATTAGAATGCTAATGAAGCATCCACATACACAAACCTAGGCTGACTCATTAACTTTTAATTTTAGATTTTACTGTCCCTTTAAACTGACATGGGAAATAACAGGACAGTGCATGTTCCCTAGCAAGTCCCAGGACAAGCATCCTGATTGGTTGCTTAAAGTCCCTTTACAATGGATCTGCTAAAAATAAATGTTAGTAAAATATCTTTCTTTTTACATGCATATGTTCATGTGATATTTTCTAGTAAGTTTCTTACAGGCATGCTACTGAGGACTAAGTTTCAGCACTTATACTACGCTCTCTGAACAATCTATCTGCCACTATAATTCCACCCTTATATCCGTCCTTGACAATCTCGCCCCCCTTACCACTGCTAGGAAATCACACACTCATTCCCAGCCCTGGCATACTCCTCTGACACGGTACCTACGCAGATGTTCCCGTACTGCTGAATGGTATTGGAGAAAATCACGGAGTTCAGCTGATTTTCTTCATTACAAATTCATCTTGAACTCCTACTACTCTGCCCTTAATCTCCACAAGCAACACTACTTCTCTACTCTTATCTCTAATCTTTCTTCAAACCCAAAACGTCTGTTCTCCACTTTCAATACTCTCCTCCGCCCTCCCCCACTTCCTAATACAACTTCTCTGTCAGCCCACGACTTTGCCAGTCACTTCATTAACAAAATTGACTCCATCAGACATGAAATCAGCTCTCAACACAATTCCATTCTCTCCCCCCCTCAAATACTCCCACTCACCCACAACCCTCATAACCCGAAACTTAGTTCATTCTCCCCTGTTACTGAGGACTAAGTTTCAGCACTTATACTACGCTCTCACCTCACTACCTGTCCCCTTGACCCTATCCCCTCACAGCTGCTCCCCTCTCTCTCTGCTACCCTTACCCCTATACTAACACACACTTTCAACCTCTCCCTCAGCACTGGTACATTTCCCTCATCAATGAAACATGCACTGGTCACACCTATCCTCAAAAAACCTTCCCTTGATCCTACCTCCCCATCCAACTACCGCCCAATTTCCCTCCTCCCTCTTGCTTCTAAGCTTCTCGAAAAACTAGTATATGCACGCCTATCCAATTTCCTTATGTTAAACTCCCTTCTTGACCCGCTGCAATCTGGATTTCGTCGCTATCACTCCACAGAGACAGATATTTGTTAAGGTCACCAACGACCTACTTACCGCTAAATCAAAAGGCCACTTCTCTCTGCTTATCCTCCTTGATCTGTCCGCAGCCTTTGACACTGTCGACCATCCTCTTCTGCTCCAAACCCTCCAATCCTTCGGCATCTGTGACACAGTCCTTTCGTGGCTCTCTTCCTATCTGTCAAACCGTACCTTCAGTGTAGCCTTCGCTTGGGCCTCCTCCGCCCCGTCACCACTTTCTGTCGGAGTACCACAAGGCTCTGTCCTCGGTCCCCTTCTCTTCTCAATCTACACATCATCACTAGGTTCCCTAATTAAGTCCCACGGTTTCCAATATCTACTTCTCTGCACCAGAACTATCTTCTTCCTTGCTAACCCGTGTCACTAACTGTCTTTCTCACATCTCTTCCTGGATGTCCTCTCACTACCTCAAGCTAAATCTCTCCAAAACTGAGCTCCTCATTTTCCCCCCTTCTTCCAAAATCTCCACCCCCAATATCTCTATAACTGTCGACAACTCCATCATTACCCCTATCCCGCACGCCCGATGTCTCGGGATCACATTCGACTCAGATCTTTCCTTCACTCCTCACATTCAGTCATTGGCTAAAGCCTGCCGCTTCCACCTTAAAAACATCTCTAAAATTAGACACTTCCTTACACAAGACACAACTAAGATTTTAATCCACTCTCTCATTCTTTCCCGCCTTGATTACTGCAACTCTGTCCTCTCTGGTCTCCCCACCTGCCGCCTAGCTCCTTTACAATCCATAATGAATGCCTCTGCCAGACTCATCTTCCTTACATGTCGCTCTTCATCTGCTGCGCCTCTCTGCCAATCCCTTCACTGGCTTCCTCTTGCCTCTAGGATAAAACACAAAACTCTCACTCTGACATACAAAGCCCTCAACTGCACTGCTCCCCCCTACATCTCCGACCTTGTCTCCAGATACTCTCCCTCCCGTCCCCTTCACTCTGCTCATGACCTCCTACTCTCCTCTTCTCTTGTCACCTCATCACACTCCTGTTTACAGGACTTCTCCAGACTGGCTCCCATCTTATGGAACTCTCTGCCTCGCTCCACAAGACTCTTCTAGTTTTAAAAGCTTCAAGTGCTCCCTAAAGACTCTACTGTTCAGGGACGCATACAACCTACGCTTATCTTTCCTAATACCAGTTCCTCTCCTCCACTGCAATCCCCTGAACCCTCTTAGCATGTAAGCCTAATAGTCCAGCTGTTAGTAGATCACCTTCTTAAGAGCTGACTACAACAGTGCAACTATTGGCAGGGCCCTCTACCCTATAATTGTTTTGTTGTACTCCCCCTTTGTTTATAGCGCTGCGGAATCTGTTGGCGCTCTACAAATAACCAATAATAATAATAATATACTGTTTATCTTATTACTAGTTACATTGTATATTTTGTTATATATCCGATGCCGGCATCTTTTATTGTAATAAATGTTTAATTTTTAAGGTTACTTTTATTTTCATTTTTTATTTCTTTCCATCTCCTTATTAACTTATAGTCCACACCTTTTAGTCAAGTTCTAGATTATAGGTATCTATATAATATATGCACCAACCTTCTAATTTATTCACCTAGTGCCTCTCACTGGTTATATCACTCTAATCTAATAACAGCACTGTTCTCTCTTATATACACACATAAAGTCCTATCTTTTCATATATATGTACAATGGTTTAACTGCAAAATAAATAATTATTTTAAGTCACGATATATATCACATTATAATCCAGGTTAGTCCTACCCTCTAACGCTTGTTTAGCACTATCCCAGTACCTCCCCTTTTTCGTTGTTTGATTTTTGGTGAATAGCTTGGAGGCCTAATCACCGTCCTCTGGGATAGCTGTAAAGAGACCCGAGTGTAGTATCTTTTAATAACCTCCCTTTCACATACCACCATTACCGCAAGCTTGGCTGAATTTAAGCAAGACGTGGTAGAATTGGACAACCGAGTTGATACACTGGAGAATACCCAGGATAGCTTGCTAGAGGACATCTCTAGATCTGCACACTCCATATCTTCCCACCAACAGATGCTTCTTGACCTCCAAGAAAAAATGGAGGATATGGAGAACAGAAATTGAAGAAGTAACATTAGGCTTAATGGATTATCAGAAACGGTGACTGCCAAAGACCAACATCCCTACCTGCAGCAACTCTTCCAGTCTATTACAGTAGAAAATGGTGCAGAAGACTTCCAAATAGAAAGAGCTCATAGAGCTCTGAGAGCTAAGCCAAAAGGAGACCATCCGCCGAGGGACGTAATCGTAATGCTTCGCTATCCTGACAGAGAACTGATTCTGACAGCTGCCAGACAAAACCCAACTTTTAAATACCAAGGAAATGTGGTTCAGTTTGTTCAGGACTTATTCATCAGAACCCTTCAATGTCGACAGGCCTTATGGCCCCTTACTTCTTTGCTGCGCAAGAATCATATCATCTACAGATAGGGCTTTCCATTTGCCCTCCATATCAACAAGGATGGGAAGGTGATTACTCTTAGATCAGTGCAAGAGATTCCTGAAATATGCAAAGTCCTGAACTTAGAAGTTCCGGAGATGCAGGGGGACGATGCCTCTCCACAGCAAGCATCGTCTGCTGACTTGCAGTTGCCTGTCCGCAAACCCAATTGGTCTAAAGTTACCAAGAAGAAATTCAAAACCTGAGGGAGGACTCAATGTGGGTGTGGTGTTTTAATGTTAGCAAGCACCTATGCGTCTTGCCTTTTGCATTTTCTTCTGAATTGAAGTTTTCACTGATAGTTACGATTTGTTCTATTTTATACTTGTTGGCTATCCACCAATTTTAGAAATGAACAAATATATGGTACTTTACCTTCCTTTGTATAACTAGCATGTGTAAATGTTTGAATATGATTCAGTTACTATTTTTTTTGTTCTCTGTTATGTTCTTTAATCTGTTATTTTGTCATTGTGAGATAAATATATGTCCTCCCATTCCTCCATCTAAAAAAACACACCATATTCAGAAACAATGTGGTACAAAAGAGGAGTTGAAGGAATCTTTTACTACTACTTACGAGTTGTCAATCACACAAATGTCAGACTCTAGGGGTCAAGAAGTGGTATATGTTTCATATCCCACCGAGATACTTAATGGTTTATGGCTCTTTCCATTATAAAGTTACTCTCATATAATGTGAGAGGTTTAAATTCAGACCTCAAAAGACGCACAGCAATGACCCATTATAGACAGCTTATGTCGCGATCGCTCAGCTGCTGATCGCTTCCTTTTTTCCTATGTGTCAGCGCGGTAGCGCTTTCTTGGTTGCTTAGCAACCCTGTTCCTGTCGGCCCCTTCTGCTGACGTCAGGAGGCCTTCTTATTCCGGCGTAAATCAAAAGGTGCGGACAGTCCGTTTGTAAAATATAAATCCTTTATTGTGAAATAACTTAAAATACAGGAACAAACAGGAGTTGACAGAGTAGGTGTATTTACCTAAGCTGGCTTACACGTTTCGGCGTTAGCCGTAGTCATAGCCATAGGTGTAGGGCGTTGCCCCTGCCTTATATATTACGTGTTAAGACATCATTGGTTAACAAAAATTCAAGTTAAAAACAAAAGAGAAGAATACACCCACTCATAAATTAAGACCTTTCACAGATACAAATATTACAAGGCATATACTCAGGAGCAACTAATGTTACCAAGAGTCGCAAAAATGGATAGAATTAGTTATACGATATATAAAGAAAATTATAATTATAAGTATAAGTATATTTGTGTATACACCAAACCTCCATACGGCAACTATAAAACAATATTGGAATATTACAAAAGCCCAAATTACAACTTAGTATAAAGTAAGGTGTATACCAATATATACAAACCTCATCATACACTAAAAAAATAAACAATATCAGTATATGAATAAGGGTGTCCATATAAACATATTCTATAACTTTGAAATAGTTAACTAATACATTCAATCCATCTTTACTGTTCCTTAGTAATCCAAAACATGAATTCAAGCAGAAATGAACAATAGAAACCTGTTAATATTCTGCCAATGTTAGTATAGAATGGGATACAGTCTTAGCCCAAAGCCTCTTAGTATACTATAAAGCTAATATGAAGATATATGCTAAACATTATATATATGTAGAGGCAACTTAAGCCCGGACTACATCCCACAAGACATTGACTAAGTAGCACTGGTTATTCGTTCTATTTGTTAAGCTTAAATTTATATATACAAAACATTAAGGAAAGAATACAATATAAACCCGGTTGTAAACCTAGGTTACAAGTGTACAGCACATTTGCAGTTTACCTGTTGTATATCTGTAGGTACACATCATTGTATAACAATAGAACATAGGAACATGAAAACAAGAGATAGATGTACTGGATGAGATTATTCCCAAAAATTAATTAGGTCATATTTAGAGTTAAGACCTTTGGGGATACGTGTCTCCAATTTGAAGATCCAGTACATCTCTCGCTTAGCCAAAATCTGTTCCTTATTGCCCCCTCTTTTTGGTGATACTATCTTCTCAATAATACACCATCTAAGGGAGTCAACACTTTTATTATGTCTGGTTGCAAAATGCTGCACCAAAGGTGTAGCAGCCTTACCTAATGACAATGTGGACAGATGTTCTCTGATCCTAGAGTTAGCATCTCTCCCAGTGAGTCCTACATATTGTTTGTAACAAAGAGTGCATTCCAAAAGATACACGATGCATTCGGTGGTACAATTTAGACAGGATTTTATATCAAAACTCTCTGTCACACACGATCTAAAGTTAGTGGTGATCAGGGCAAAATCACCCTGTTCCTGTCGGCCCCTTCTGCTGACGTCAGGAGGCCTTCTTATTCCGGCGTCTCCTCTCCTCGGGGCCTGTATGTTTTCACTCGTTGGCTAAGTGAGTAACATTTTTATCTGTGATATTCTGAACCTGTGCCTACTTAATTCTGAAGCCTGAATCCCTACCTGCCTGATATTACGTTGCTGGACATTGCTTACCTGACTATTCCTTTGGTTAACCCCTACCTGCCTGATTACACGTTGCTGGACACTGCTTACCTGACTATTCTATTGGTTAACCCCTACCTGCCTGATTACACGTTGCTGGACACTGCTTACCTGACTATTCTATTGGTTAACCCCTACCTGCCTGATAACATGTTGCTGGACACTGCTTACCTGACTATTCTATTGGTTAACCCCTACCTGCCTGATTACACGTTGCTGGACATTGCTTGCCTGATTACTCTTCTGGTTAACCCCTACCTGCCTGATTACACGTTGCTGGACATTGCTTATCTGACTATTCTATTGGTTAACCCCTACCTGCCTGATTACACGTTGCTGGACATTGCTTGCTTGATTACTCTACTGGTTAACCCCTACCTGCCTGATTACACGTTGCTGGACATTGCTTGCTTGATTACTCTACTGATTAACCTCTACCTGCCTGATTACACGTTGCTGGACATTGCTTGCCTGACTATTCTATTGGTTAACCCCTACCTGCCTGATTACACGTTGCTGAACATTGCTTGCTTGATTACTCTATTAATTAACCCTATCTACATGAAGTTTCTTCTCCTGACCCTGCTGTGCCTTCTTCCAGTCTATTACTGTGAGTATATTATACTGCAGCTGTCGCAGGGTCAGATCCTGGTATATACTTACTGTGCTAGGGTGTTATTAACCTCATTCTAGCATTTGGGTCTAACTCTGGACTTTACCTACCCTGACATTACATACAGGCCATATAATGGACCCTGGTGAGTTATCCAGAGCTGTGGCTCTACAGGGACAGCTTCTTGGAACCCACTCTGCACACCTGCAATCCCTGGATTCTAAATTGGATCAAATTACTGCTCTTTTGCATAACCTTTCTCCACCTTCTCAGGTTTCTGCAACACCTGTTGTTCCTGCGGCCAGTTCTAACCCTGCATTTAATCTGCCACAACCTGCAGAACAATTTATTCCTAGAATTCCACTACCGGATAAATATGACGGCAATCCTGAAGACTGTCGAGGATTTCTTAATCAGTGCCGCCTTCACTTCAGAATTAATCCTCAGATGTTTGTTTCCTCTTCCTCCAAGATCACCTTTTTAATTTCTCTTATGAAAGGTAAAGCCTTGGCTTGGGTTTCTCCACTGTTGGAAAAGGATGATCCATTGCTCCAGGATATTGACACTTTTGTATCTATATTTTCTTCTGTGTTTGATAAACCTGGTAGATCAGCGGCTGCTGAAGCAGGACTTTTAGATTTAAGACAGGGGTCTCTTTCTGTAGCACAATACGCTATAGAATTCCGGACTTTAGCTGCTGAAACTATGTGGAATCATGGGGCCCTGCGTGCAGCATTTCGTAAAGGTCTTTGTGATCGTTTGAAAGACGAATTGGTTTATAGAGATCTTCCTGATTCTCTAGAAGAACTTATCAACTTATGTATCAAGCTTGATGCTCGTTACTCTGAGCGTCTCCATGAACGTGACCATAACAGAAGATCCTTTATCAGATCTTCCTTCCGTCCTATGCCTCATTCACCAAAACTTTCTACTCCAAATACTTCTATCTCTGAGTCAAGTGAACCCATGGAGGTTGGTGCAATTAAATTATCCGAAGCTGAACGTCTCAGAAGGCGTAATCTGGGACTATGTCTTTACTGCAGTATTAAGGGGCATATGTTAAAAGATTGTCCAACTCGTCCAGTAAAAGCCAGGGCTTAACTCCAGAAAGAGGGACTGAGTTAAGCCAAAGATCTTTTTCTACCCTCAATCCCAAGCTGTTTGTTCCAGTTACTGTCCGCTTTGGCAACACCAAATTTCAGGCTCAAGCACTCATCGATTCTGGAGCTGCAGGAATGTTTATGGATTCGGAGTTTGTCAATGCTTTTCGTATTCCTTTGCTTTCCAAGAGCCAAGTAATTAAGGTCACTACTGTCAGTGGTCAACCCTTAGGTTCTGGTTTCATTCGATATTCTACCATACCACTTCTCATGTCTGTAGGAGTACTTCATTCTGAAACCATTTGTTTTGACATCATCTCTTCCCCACAGTTTCCTCTCATTTTGGGACTCCCTTGGCTTCAACTACATGATCCAGTTTTTTCCTGGTCTAAAGGAGAGCTTGTTGCTTGGGGATCTTCTTGTTTCAAACAGTGTCTACGGAATACTCCCAAAACTTCTAGTACAGTTGTGGCAGTTTTAGACATTCCTGATTCTTTGCCTGAACAATATCATTCTTTTGGTGATGTCTTTTCTAAAAAAGATGCTGAAGTATTACCTCCACACCGGACCTTTGATTGTCCCATTGACTTATTACCAGGAGCACCTCTACCTAAGGGTAAAACTTACCCACTTTCTCGTCAAGAAAATGTTTCACTTGAGGAATATATCAAGGATAATTTGGCCCGAGGTTTTATCCGCCCTTCTTCTTCTCCAGTAGGGGCAGGTTTTTTCTTTGTGGAAAAGAAAGATGGAGGTCTTCGTCCTTGCATTGATTATCGAGCTCTTAATCAAATTATAATCAAGAATTGTTATCCACTCCCTCTCATTCCCGAATTATTTGATCGTCTCCAGGGTGCTTCCATCTTTACCAAATTGGATCTTCGTGGGGCATATAATTTGGTCAGAATTTGCAAAGGGGACGAGTGAAAAACTGCCTTCAACACTAGGTTTGGACACTACGAATATTTACATAGTAGATAAGGTTGAAAAAAGACTGAAGTCCATTGAGTTCAACCTATACAAATCTAAAATACTTACAAAAAGCTCCAGTTAAGCTTAAATAACCCCATTAAAATGTGACCCATTTAATACTAGCAATCATATCCATGAATTTTGTTTATATACAGAAATTTATCCAGACTATTTTTAAATGTATCTATGGTATTGGCATTCACTACCTCCTTTGGTAATGAGTTCCACAATTTTATTGCTCTTACAGTGAAAAAACGTTTCCGTTGCAGGAGATTAAATCTCCATTCCTCCAACCTTAAATTATGACCTCTTGTCAGAAACAATTTTCTTGGAATAAACAGAGCTTCTGCCATCTCTGTATATGGGCCTTGAATATATTTATATAAAGTAATCATGTCACCTCTCAAGCGCCTTTTTTCTAAAGAAAACAGACCCAGTTTGGCTAGCCTCTCCTCATAGGTTAATTTCTCCAATCCCCTTATTAGCTTTGTGGCCCTTCTCTGAACTTTTTCTAGTTCTGCAATATCTTTTTTAGCAATTGGTCCCCAGAACTGCACTCCAAACTCAAGGTGAGGTCTTACCAGGGCTTTATATAATGACAGAATTATGCTTTCCTCACTTGAATCAATGCCTCTTTTAATACATGCTAGTATCTTATTAGCCTTTGAAACCGCTGCCCTGCATTGTGCACCCATCTTTAGCTTGTTATCTATTACTACTCCCAAATCCCCTTCCTCCTGTGTTTGGCTAAGTCTTGTCCCATTTAAAAAATACGTAGCCTGCTTATTTTTACTTCTAAAATGTAGAACCTTGCATTTTTCCGTATTAAATCTCATTTTCCATTCACTTGCCCATAGTTCTAATTTTAGCAAATCCCTTTGTAAAGAGAGTTCGTCCTGCTCTGACCTTATGACCTTATTTAACTTAGTATCATCTGCAAAAATAGAGATGTCGCTATTTAATCCTTGCTCCAAGTCATTTATAAAAATATTAAAAAGAACAGGGCCCAGTACTGATCCCTGGGGGACGCCACTGATTACCTTTGTCCAATCTGAGTATGATCCATTTACTACTACTCGTTGCTCCCTATCTTTTATCCAGTTATTAATCCATGAGCTAACATTTTCAGCTATTCCCAGTCCCTTAATTTTGTGCATTAATCTCTCATGTGGCACTGTATCAAATGCCTTTGCAAAATCTAAGTATATCACATCAACTGATTCCCCTTTATCTATATTTTTACTTACTTCCTCGTAGAATCTAATTAGATTAGTTTGACATGATCTATTTCTCCTAAAGCCATGCTGATTAGAACTCATAATCTTGTTTACACGAATATGCTCATCAATATAATCCCTTATAATCCCTTCAAATATCTTCCCCACTATTGATGTCAGACTAACTGGTCTATAGCTTCCTGGATCATCCCTGCTTCCCTTTTTGAAGATTGGCACCACATCAGCTTTACGCCAATCCTGGGGTACCATGCCTGAGGATAATGAGTCTTGAAAAATTAAGAGTAAAGGTTTGTCTATAACAGTGCTAAATTCCCTTAACACCCTTGGGTGTATTCCATCTGGGCCTGGAGTTTTATTTACCTTAATATTTTCCAGTTTTTTCCTGATATCCTCTAAACAAAACCCAGTTAGTGGTATGGACTGGCATGTTCTATTCTGTTCCAAAGTATGATTCAATGGTTCCTCTCTTGTGTATACTGAAGAAAAAAACTGGTTTAGTACCTCAGCCTTCTCCCTGTCATTATTTATCATGCTACCCTCCACGCATTTTAATGTACCTATATTATCCTTCTTAGATTTTTTGCTATTTATGTACTTAAAGAACCTTTTAGGGTTAGACTTAGAATCCTTGGCAATTAATTTTTCATTTTCAATTTTGGCTAATTTGATTGCTTTTTTTGCATGCTTTGTTACATTCCTTATAAATATTGTATGCTGAGTCTGTACTATTTTCTTTTAATAATTTAAATGCCCTACGTTTTTTCCTAATTTCTCTTAACACATTTTTATTTAGCCATAACGGCTTTGTTTTTTTATTTTTATTTTTATAACCATATGGTATGTGTTGATATGTATATTTATTTAACACATTTTTAAATATTATCCATTTATTCTCTGTATTTTTATTAGAAAATACATTGTCCCAATTTATATTATTTAATGATTTCCTTAAATCGTTGAATTTTGCTTTCTTGAAATTAAAAGTCTTAGTTAAGCCTTTAAAACACTGCATTTGAAAATAGATTTCAAATGTGACCATGTTATGATCACTGTTACCCAAATGTTCTTTAACTTCTATGTTTGATATTATATCTGTATTGTTTGATAGCACTAAATCCAATATAGCTTTACTCCTAGTTGGCTCCTCTATTAATTGTGACAAGAAGTTATCCCTGAGAACATTTAAAAATCTATCCCCCTTAGCTGAATTACTAGTTTCATTGGCCCAGTTTATATCAGGGTAGTTAAAATCTCCCATAATTACAGCACTGTTATTAGCAGCCTTACCTATTTGGATAAGTAGTTGAGTTTCCTCCTGGTCACTAATGTTGGGAGGCTTGTAGCATGTTCCTA
Source organism: Bombina bombina (assembly GCF_027579735.1). Taxonomy (NCBI): domain Eukaryota; kingdom Metazoa; phylum Chordata; class Amphibia; order Anura; family Bombinatoridae; genus Bombina; species Bombina bombina. The sequence goes on along the minus strand of NC_069505.1, from coordinate 298,597,474 downwards.
GTAATATTTTTTTAGGATTTTTCAGTAATATTTTTTTAGGATTTTGGGTTATGCAATGCCCCTGCAGTTTTTCAACATTTTGTTAATGAAATATTCAGAGACTATCTTAATCAATTCGTTATTATCTATCTTGATGATATTCTGATTTATTCCCGGACTTTACAGGATCACGTTCATCATGTTACACTAGTACTCCAGAGATTACGTGAAAATTCTCTCTTTGCCAAGCTTGAAAGTGTTCTTTTCATCAAGAATCTATTCCTTTCCTGGGTTACATTATTTCTCCGTCTGGATTCAAGATGGATTCTGACAAACTGTCGGCTATTCTAGATTGGCCTAGACCTACTTCCTTAAAATCTCTTCAAAGGTTCCTGGGGTTTGCCAATTACTATCGTAAGTTCATAAAAGACTTTGCTAACATCTCGGCACCCCTTACTGCTCTTACTAAAAAGGGTCAGGATTGCAAGCATTGGTCTGATCAAGTCTTACAGGCATTTGAATCTCTAAAGTCTGCATTTACTTCGGCTCCCATTCTTTGCCATCCTGTTCCGACTCTCCAATTCATTCTTGAAGTGGATGCTTCTCTAATTGCTGCTGGGGCAGTACTATCTCAGCGAAATCCTGTTTCTAGCAAGATTCTTCCTGTGGGATTTTTCTCCAAGAAGTTCAATACTTCCGAACTGAATTATGACGTTGGTAACAAAGAACTGTTAGCTATTAAAATGGCTTTGGAAGAATGGAGACATCTGCTTGAAGGCACTGTTCAACCATTTCTTATTCTCACAGATCATAAAAATCTTCTGTATCTTCATACTGCCAAACGCCTCAACTCACGTCAAGCCCGATGGGCTCTGTTCTTCTCCAGATTTAATTTTGTCCTCTCTTATATTCCTGGTTCTAAGAATATGAAAGCAGACGCTTTATCTAGACAATTTCTGGCTTCTGATTCTACATTTTTGGATTCTGAACCCATTCTCCGCCCTGCTAAAGTTCTGGCTCAGTTATCTACGTTTCCTTTACAAGCATTACAGTCTGCTCAAGCTTCTGTTCCTTCATCCTATAACATACCTCCTGGGATCTTGTTTGTACCTACAGAATTCCGCCTAAAACTTCTTCGTTGGGCTCATGATAATGTTCTGTCTGGACATCCAGGAGTGCGTAATACTTTGTGGAGACTCAAACAACATGTCTGGTGGCCTTCCATGGGCAAAGATGTCAAGGATTATGTTGCAGCTTGTCATTCCTGTACCTCTAATAAACAGTCTTCATCTTTAACTCTTGGTCTCTTACAACCTCTGCCTGTTCCGTATTATCCCTGGTCTCATGTTTCCATGGACTTTATTACAGATCTTCCTAATTCTGCCGGAAACAAGACCATATGGGTTGTGGTAGACAGGTTTTCCAAAGCAGCTCATTTTGTTCCATTAACTGGATTACCATCGGCACAGAAACTCGCTGAATTGTTTATTCTCCATATCACCAGATTACATGGTTTTCCTTTGGACATCGTTTCTGATCGAGGAGTTCAATTTGTCTCAAGATTTTGGAAATCTCTGTGCAAACAGTTTGGAGTTACCATATCTCTTTCTACTGCTCATCATCCTCAGTCCAACGGTCAAACTGAGCGGGTAAATCAATCTCTTGAGTCCTATCTCAGGCACTATGTTAATCATCAGCACTCCAATTGGTCTCAACTTCTTCCTTTAGCAGAACTTGCTTACAATTCCCGCTTCAACTCTTCTTTACAGACTTCTCCTTTCAAGGCAGCCTATGGATTTGAACCTAGAACTTTTCCTATGTCTTCGGGAGGTTCTGGAGTTCCTGGAGCAGATCGTACAGTAAGAAGTCTTTGTAAACACTGGAAGAAGATTCGGGAAATTCTTCTTCTCTCTACTCAAAAGTATAAACGATTTGCTGATCGCAGACGCCGGAAGGCACCCTCTTTTCGGACTGGAGACAAGGTTTGGATTTCCACCAGATTCATCCGACTCAAACAACCTTGTGCTAAATTGGGTCCCAAATACATCGGACCATTCAAGATTGTTTCCAAAGTATGTTCTACTGCCTACAGGGTGGCTTTACCAGACAACTTGAAGATTCACCCTGTCTTTCACGTATCTCTTCTTAAACCAGCGGTCTCTAACCGGTTTTCCAGCAAATGTAGAGTTCTCTCTCCGTTCCTTGTGGATGGTACTTCAGAATTTGAGATCAGTCAAATTCTTGATTCCAGATTACGGGGTAACAGTCTATATTATTTGGTCCATTGGAAGGGATATCCCATCACTGAACGTTCTTGGGAACCTGCTTCTCATGTCCGTGCCTCTGCTTTGATCAAACAGTTCCACGCTCTGAATCCTTCGAAGCCTGTTCGTGTTTCCCGGAGGGGTCCTTGAGGTGGGGGCACTGTCGCGATCGCTCAGCTGCTGATCGCTTCCTTTTTTCCTATGTGTCAGCGCGGTAGCGCTTTCTTGGTTGCTTAGCAACCCTGTTCCTGTCGGCCCCTTCTGCTGACGTCAGGAGGCCTTCTTATTCCGGCGTCTCCTCTCCTCGGGGCCTGTATGTTTTCACTCGTTGGCTAAGTGAGTAACATTTTTATCTGTGATATTCTGAACCTGTGCCTACTTAATTCTGAAGCCTGAATTCCTACCTGCCTGATATTACGTTGCTGGACATTGCTTACCTGACTATTCCTTTGGTTAACCCCTACCTGCCTGATTACACGTTGCTGGACACTGCTTACCTGACTATTCTATTGGTTAACCCCTACCTGCCTGATTACACGTTGCTGGACACTGCTTACCTGACTATTCTATTGGTTAACCCCTACCTGTCTGATTACACGTTGCTGGACACTGCTTACCTGACTATTCTATTGGTTAACCCCTACCTGCCTGATTACACATTGCTGGACATTGCTTGCCTGATTACTCTTCTGGTTAACCCCTACTTGCCTGATTACACGTTGCTGGACATTGCTTGCCTGATTACTCTTCTGGTTAACCCCTACCTGTCTGATTACACGTTGCTGGACACTGCTTACCTGACTATTCTATTGGTTAACCCCTACCTGCCTGATTACACATTGCTGGACATTGCTTGCCTGATTACTCTTCTGGTTAACCCCTACCTGCCTGATTACACGTTGCTGGACTTTGCTTGCTTGATTACTCTACTGGTTAACCCCTACCTGCCTGATTACACGTTGCTGGACATTGCTTGCTTGATTACTCTACTGATTAACCTCTACCTGCCTGATTACACATTGCTGGACATTGCTTGCCTGACTATTCTATTGGTTAACCCCTACCTGCCTGATTACATGTTGCTGAACATTGCTTGCTTGATTACTCTATTAATTAACCCTATCTACACAAAGTTTCTTCTCCTGACCCTGCTGTGCCATCTTCCAGTCTATTACTGTGAGTATATTATACTGCAGCTGTCGCAGGGTCAGATCCTGGTATATACTCACTGTGCTAGGGTGTTATTAACCTCATTCTAGCATTTGGGTCTAACTCTGGACTTTACCTACCCTGACAGCTTACTGCCAATATTATATACTTACAGGAGACGCACTTTGTTAATCACCAAATACCAAAATATTGGAGTAAAGATTACAAACAACATTATCATTCTACGACAGACTCCAAAAAGAGAGGGGTCTCCATACTAATTCACACATCTCCACACTTTATACATACTAAGACTGTTTCAGATAAGGACGGAAGATACTTATTAGTTCAGGGACAGATACAGGAAATTTATGTACTGCTGTGTAATATCTATGCTCCAAATGAGAAGCAAGACGGGTTCCTACGACACGTCTCCCCATCTCTTGACTAACTGGTCACAGATGAGGATAATATTGGCAGGATATTTTAACGTAGATTTCCAGTTCTTACTATATACCCCTGACCAAAAACTTACCAAGAAACAGATTAGACTAAGGACCACAGCACAAAATATAGTAGACTTCTTATCCCCTCATAATCTTTTAGATACGTGGAAACATCTATATGGGACCACAATGGACACAACCTATTTTTTTGCTGCACACAGCAGTTATTCCAAATTAGACTATATATTTATCAGCCAAATTCTTAGACCTTTTCTCCTATCGGCTAATATACAGTCATGTTCGTGGTCTGATCATTCTATTACCCAGATACATTTGAGGGGCTTGAAAGATCCTAATAGGACACAGATGTGGACATTTGACCCATCTAGTTTAAGAGACCCAACGTCCAAACAAAACATATTACGTGCAATGGGAGAATATTGGCAAATTAATTTAGGCACCACTACTAACCCGACTTCAGTGTGGGCAGCACATAAGTCAGTGATTCAGGGATTACTTATTAGGGAGAAATCTAACCATAAAAAGAAATACAATGCCCGCTCGTACCAATTACAGCTTGAGATTGAAACTCTTGAAAGCGAACATAAAAGAAAACAATCTAACTTCATCCTACACAAAAGACATCAGCTAAATTCCATTCTAAACGAACACAGAGACTAAAGTCTAATTATTTTTTATTTTCAAATAAACCGGACAGGTACCTGGCCAAAAAAATTAGAGATAGCTACCAAGCAATGTCTATTCCAACTCTCCACCGTACGGATGACTCCTTGACTTCCCATCCTCGGGAAATCGTTGATACTTTTGCCGAATATTATGGTAAACTGTACGATGGTAGAAAAGTGACACATAATGACACTACACAGACATTATTACAGACATTCCTAGATAAAGCTAACCTTCCACAGATAGCTAAAGACTACCAGGAAAGTTTAAATGCAGCCATTACTAATAATGAAGTCCTGCGGGCCGTCTGGGACCTTAAGCCAGGAAAGGTTCCAGGACCTGATGATGTACCAATATCCCTTATTAACCAGGATATAAAAATAGTGATTCTGTCAAATAGACTTAAACAAATATTACCCTCGATTATACACCCAGATCAGGTAGGATTTATTAAAGACAGGGAAGCCCCAGACAATGTCAGGAGAATGGTTGCAGTTATAGATTATCTTAAAGACCACAGAGTGCCTTATCTGCTCCTGTCATTGGATGCAGAGAAGGCATTTGATAGAGTGGATTGGAATTACATGTACAGCGTGTTAAATAAGATGGGATTTGATGGTCTATTCATCAAAGTGATTAGGAGTATTCTAACCCGACTGCCCACGTAAGAGCAATTGGTCACCAATCACAAACAATACAAATTTTAAATGGTACTAGGCAAGGCTGCCCGTTAGCCCCACTTCTTTTTGCAATTTGTATTGAGCCTTTGGCTGCAACTATTCGCAATTCGCCAGATATTACAGCACTGGAATTACCCTGTTCGCGGACGACGTGCTGTTAACACTTACAAAACCATTGCTTTCCTTACCTAATGTATACAACATATTACATACTTTTTCCAACATTTTAGGCTACAAAATTAATTCTGATAAATGCGAGGCTCTCCCTATAGATATTCTGGGTAACACCATTAAGCTCCTAGACATAAAGTTTGACTTTAGATGGGCAAAAGAACATATCCCATATCTGGGTATCAGACTGACTTCCCACTCTACTCATCTATATCAAGCAAATTATACCCCACTATTTAAGACAATTAGAAAGGACTTACTTAACTGGCAAAAACATCACTTTTCTTGGTATTGTAAACTCTCCGCCATCAAAATGAATGTCCTCCCCAGAATCTTATATCTATTTCGGTTATTACCAGTCAAGGTGCCTAAACAAGACCTACTATCACTGCAGTCAGCTATTCATAGCTTTCTTAGAGGAAACAAACATGCCCAAATTCCGTTTCAAGTTCTTACTAGACACAGGCAACTGAGGGGGGTAGGAGTCCCAAATCTACTGGACTATTATCACGCTTCGAGGCTGTCCCAGGCAGCACTAATGGGCACAAGGAGTGGCATGGTGGTCTGGCCCAGACTGGAGGCGCCGATGAGGGGGCTGGGATCCCCGGAAGATGTTCTTTTGGAGGGGTCTTGGAGACACCATAAAATATTGTCCTCAGACTACTAAAACTATGCTAAAGTTATGGAATAAAGTAACTGGAGCTGAGAAGCTTTGGCCGGTGGCCTCTTTAAATATACCAGTAAAGTATTTAATACCTTAGGAGCATAAAACACTTGTTGATAAATGGGAGAACAAGGGTCTTTACAGGGTCACAGACTTTTTAAATAATAGAGTACCCCTTACATATACTCAAATACAACAAAAATGGGATCCCCTCTCCCTGCATTGGTTCCTCTATTTACAGATTATGTCCGCCATACATAAATATGTACTGAACACTACTCATAAATTAACCTCTACTCTGGAGAGATTCTGTGTATCTCACTGTAGACCGAAACATGCTATCTACTTTTTATATTTTCTCCTTTTTATATTTAGATATCCAATCTAGGAACATTAAATCAAAGTCCGCAACCATAACATGCTGGGAAAAGGATCTGCCTAAAGATCTATCTATGAGGAGTGGAATTCCATCTTTTATCAATCAAGCAGGGGTCTCTTGAGTGCCGATTTAAGAGAAAACACATATAAATCAGTTTTTAGATGGTACTTGACTCCAGCACAATCAGCACACACTACTAAAGGGAGTTCCCACAATTGTTATCGAGGTTCTGCTGTCAAAGTCACCTATATTCATATGTGGTGGGAATGCCAAGGGGTTAAAGATATTTGGATGAGAGTTTTGGCACTCTTGAGCACACTTTTGGAAGAAAGATTCAGGCTCTCGGCCTCTCAGGCTTTACTAAACGAAAGGAATACTACATTTAACTTGCACATCAATGCCTTTTCTAGAATAATTTTCACGGTAACAAGAACATGTATAGCTAGGCATTGGAAGTTGGGAGTTCCAGAGTGGTCTGAGATTGTGATTAAAATAAAGTCTATTTATTCTATGTATATATTTATACATATATATTCTATATGAGACAGCAGCTCACTTGCAGGACTCGGTGGAGCTCTTTAATAAAGTTTGGTTCTATTGGATGCTGAGGGAGCCAACTATTGATAGAAGAGGGGAGACTCGAGGAGGAAACCAGGGGGATAATGGTCTGTAGTAGGAGAGACTTGAATGATTGTATTCTGTGTTTCCCTTATTCACTGCCGGGTTTCTGTCATGGATTCCCACCTGACTTTTCTTTTCCAATGCGGACGAATGTGACAACCTGAATGGAGATGATTGACTTTCACAATAACACACGTTTACTTTGTTATGTTTATTGAACTGTTATTTAAAAACTAGAGACTAGTGATGTCGCGAATAGTTCGCCGGCGAATAGTTCCCGGTGAACATAGCTTGTTCGCGTTCGCCACGGCGGGCGAACATATGCGATGTTCGGTCCGCCACCTATTTGTCATCATTGAGTAAACTTTGACCCTGTACCTCACAGTCAGCAGACACATTACAGCCAATCAGCAGCAGACCCTCCCTCCCAGACCCTCCCACCTACTGGACAGCATCCATTTTAGATTCATTCGGAAGCTGTATTCTTAGTGAGAGGAGGGACAGTGTAGCTGCTGCTGATTTAAAAGGGAAATCGATAGCTAGGCTAGTGTATTCAGTGTCCACTACAGTCCTGAAGGACTCATCTGATCTCTGCTGTAAGGACACCACCCGAAAAAGCCCTTTTTAGGGCTAGAACATCAGTCTGCTTTTTTTTCCTGTGTAATCTAATTGCAGTTGCCTGCCTGCCAGCGTGTGTGTCAGGCTCACATCGTATACTGTGCCCACTTGCCCAGTGCCACCACTCATATCTGGTGTAACAGTAGTGTACATTTAAAAAAAAACAACACTTTTTTGACTGTGAAATAATAGCAGACAGCTGCCAGTACCCAAGATGGCCACCAATAAGGCAGATGGGGAGGGTTAGAGAGCTGTTTTGGTGGGGATCAGGGAGGTTGGGGGCATGCTACACCACAGCATATGTAAATATGCTAAAAAAAATAAAAAAAAATTAAAAACCTTTTATTTTAGTACTGGCAGACTTTCTGCCAGTACTTAAGATGGCGGGGACAATTGTGGGGTGGGGGAGGGAAGGGAGCTGTTTGGGAGGGATCAGGGGGTCTGATGTGTCAGGTGGGAGGCTGATCTCTACACTAAAGCTAAAATTAACCCTGCAAGCTCCCTACAAACTACCTAATTAACCCCTTCACTGCTAGCCATAATACACGCGTGATGCGCAGCAGCATTTAGCGGCCTTCTAATTAATTTGATCGCATTTGGCGGTAAAATGGTGGCATGAAATATATCAAAATTGGCCTAGATCAATACTTTGGGTTGTCTACTACACTACACTTAAGCTAAAATTAACTCTACAAGCTCCCTACATGCTCCCTAATTAACCCCTTCACTGCTGGGCATAAAACACGTGTGGTGCGCAGTGGCATTTAGCAGCCTTCTAATTACCAAAAAGCAATGCCAAAGCCATATAAGTCTGCTATTTCTGAACAAAGGGGATCCCAGAGAAGCATTTACAACCATTTATTCCATAATTGCATAAGTTGTTTGTAAATAATTTCTGTGAGAAACCTAAAGTTTGTGAAAAAATTTTTTTTATTTGATCACATTTGGCGGTGAAATGGTGGCATGAAATATACCAAAATAGGCCTAGATCAATACTTTGGGATGTCTTCTAAAAAAATATATATACATGTCAAGGGATATTCAGGTATTCCTGACAGATATCAAGGTTCCAATGTAACTAGCGCTCATTTTGAAAAAAAGTGGTTTTGAAATAGCAAAGTGCTTCTTGTATTTATTTCCCTATAACTTGCAAAAAAAGGCAAAGAACATGTTAACATTGGGTATTTCTAAACTCAGGACAAAATTTAGAAACTATTTAGCATGGTTGTTTTTTGGTGGTTGTAGATGTGTAACATATTTTGGGGGTCAAAGTTAGAAAAAGTGTGTTTTTTCCATTTTTTCCTCATATTTTATAATATTTGTAATAATAAATTATAAGATCTGATGAAAATAATGGTATCTTTAGAAAGTCCATTTAGTGGCGAGAAAAATGGTATATATTATGTGTGGGTACAGTAAATGAGTAAGAGGAAAATTACAGCTAAACACAAACACCGCAGAAATGTAAAAATAGCCCTGGTCCTTAAGGGAAAGAAATTGAAAAATGGCCTTGGTCCTTAAGGGGTTAAAAAAAAGCTAGAAATTTGACTGTGAAATAATAGCAGTCAGTTTCCTTCACGCGTGTGCGTTTCAGGGCCTGCCTGCCAGGGCACAGTGTCACACCAGTGCAACTCATATCTGGTGTAACAGTAGTGTACATAAAAAAAAAAATACAATTTTGACTGTAATAGATTGAATAGCAGTTAGTTGTCTGCAAGCGTGTGTGTCAGGCCTACAGCGTCTACTCTGCCAACTTCTGCCAGTGCACAGTGCCACTCATATCTGTTGTCACAGTAGCTTGCACGCATAGTACCACTAATAGAAAAAAAAATGACGGGCAGAGGCAGGCCACCCCGCAGGGGCCGTCGTGGTCGTGGTGCTGTGATTCCCTTTGGCCCTAGAATAATGCCCAGTGTTCAGAGGCCACGTACCCTGAACTCGAAAAATTCTGAGGACATAGTTGACTGGCTAACACAGGACACCCAATCTTCTACAGCTTCCGCTCAGAACCTTGACGCACCATCCTCCTCCAGCTTAGCTTCGGGCACCTCTCAAGTTACCACTCGCCCGGCTGCCGCCACCACCAACACTAGCACCACAGCCGCTTCACTTGATCTGTCAGAGGAGTAATTTACACATCAGTTGGAAGAAATGAGTGATGCGCAACCATTATTGCCAGAGGATATAGATAACAGGGATATGTCTCAGTCAGGCAGCATTACACACATGGAAACCCTGTAATGTATGTGTTGTACTTCTCACCTTGTATAGAAGAAATACTTAATATGTGCCTTGAGAATTTGTATAACACATGTACGTTCCTTCTGTTTTGTACTGTTTAAATGAGTGATATGTGCTCAATGAAAACTATTTCAACTAAATAGAAATAGGGACAGTAGGAGCAAACTTCCAAATTGGAAAAATCCCTGTAGATTGAGGGATAGACTCCAAACTGATTATGCCCTCACACCAGCCTGATGCTACCGCTGTGTCATTAAACTGTGCCCTTGGATCAACAAGACTCAGCCCCTTGTCACCTGGTACTGGGGGGAAAATAAATAAATAGTGGGACATATGAACTAATGATATTAGCCAAACTTTAAATGTACTGACCAGTGTAGTCACCTTCCCATATGATATGTATAGCAGCTTTACTACAGCGACCATGTACCTCACCAGTAATGTAAACATTCTTCACAACACTGCTCTGTACAAATCTTATTACATCTGGTTTTCATTAGCAAACAGTTGTGACTAGCCGTGTCATAACACATATACGGTCAATACAAAGTGCTTTATGGGGGACACATCCACCTATCTCCTTACTGGGGATGTTTTAAAGTGCTGTCAGAGGAACATGCACACGATTTGATTAAAGGGACAGTCTACTCCAGAATTGCTATTGTTTAAAAAGATAGATAATCCCTTTATTACCCATTCCACAGTTTTGCATAACCAACACTGTTATTAATATACTTTTTTTCCTATGTGATTACCTTGTATCTAAGACTCTGCAGACTGTCCCCTTATTTCAGTTCTCTTGACAGACTTGCATTTTAGCCAATCATTGCTGAATCATAAATAACTCCACAGGAGTGAGCACGATGTTCTAAATATATATATATACACAGTATATATATACACAGTATATATATATATATATATATATATATATATATATATATACAGGTGGCCCTAGGTTTACAACGATTCAATTTGCACTGTTTCAGAATAACAACCTTTTTTTTCAGCCATATGACTGTTATTGAAAAGCATTGATAAGCAGTGCATTAATTAAAATAGCCAGTAGGTGGAGCTGTCTGCTTGTGTTGAAGCAAAGATATGCAAGCCAAGCTCACAAGCAGGCTGAAATAAATCTGTGTAGCTAGCTAAACCTGAGCTATCGTGCAGCTTTCAAAGGAACAAGATCTTCCTGTCTATAATTCCGTCCAGATTGGAATGCATAGAAAGAACTGTTTGCAAAAAAATGCAAGTAAAGTCTGTGTTGTGTGATTTTTTATTAGGTTTATAATGTTGTTTTAGCAAATGTTTTTGTTCATTTAACTTAGTTTAATTATATATTCTGTGTCTAATGTTGTTTAGCATTTAAAGTCTTCATTTCAAAGCTTTAAAAATAATGTATTAGGTGTTACTTATGACAATTTTCAGAGGGGCCTGGAACCTAACTCCCTCACTTCCCATTGACTTACATTATAAACTGGGTTTCAATTTACAACGGTTTCGATTTACAACCATTCCTTCTGGAATCTAACCCCGGCGTAAACTGAGGGCTACCTGTATATATATATATATATATATATATATATATATATATATGGCACACATGAACTATGGCTGTCTAGCTGCGAAAAACTGTCAAAATGCACTGAGATAAGATCGGCCTTCAAGTTCTTAGAAATTAGCATATGAGCCTACCTAGGTTTAGATTTCAACAAAGAATACTAAAAGAACAAAGCAAACTTGATAATAAAACTAAATTGGAAAGTTGCTTAAAATTGCATGCCCTATCTGAATCATGAAAGTTTAATTTTGACTTTACTAATTACTATTCCTCTAAGTAAATAATTGTACAGTAATTGTATAAATAGTATCTAAGCTACAAATAGGTACAGTCCTAGACTATCAAATCAGGGAGTGTTTAAATTGTACTAAACAAAGATCTTAAAGGGATACTAAACCCAAATTTTTCTTTCATGATTCAGATAGAGCATGCAATTTTAAGCAACTTTATCATTTACTCCTATTATAAATTTTTCTGTGTTCTCTTGCTATCTTTATTAGAAAAAGCAGGAATGTAAGTTTAAGAGCCGTCCCATTTTTGTTTCAGAACCTAGGTAGAGCCTTACCTTACATATCTGCTTTTTCAAATAAAGACACCAAGAGAACGAAGAATAATTGATACTAGGAGTAAATTCGAAAGTTGCTTAAAACTGTATGCTCTATCTGAATCACAAAAGAAAACATTTGGGTTTAGTATCCCTTTAAAGTGACTTTGACAAAATGCCCTAACAATGTGCCAGAGCAGAAGACGCTATATACAGGAACACAAATTAATGATTCTTTAACTCCTTGGGGACTGGATTGGTGCATTAAAATAAATGCAGTTCTTGCACATGTCTAGAGTCTTTTGGTTACATTGTTGTAAACAATGAAGACAAAGGTAATTATCTTAGTTTAATGTTGCCTGACACGATAAGTGAGTTTACTTTAGCCCAGGATACTAGAGAAATCTGGTTGTCGCTGTCAGTAAGTTGATAACGTTAGGTAACATATTGCAGTAAGCACAAACTAACATCCATCTGTTACTTAGATTACCAGTCTCTGTGTTTGCTTTAGATTGTGTCCATAATGTTAGGATAGTTTATTTTTGTAGGAACAGTTCTCCTGTCCTTCTGCAAGTATTGTATGACACAATATTGTGTTATAAAAATGTAACCGGGGCATTACAGAGTTCATAGGAACAAATCCAGAAGTGAATTAGCGTATAGATTAATCCTGTGACTGTCAAATAGGGAAGCTAACATTGCAACCTTAGGTTAGGTAGTTAGGGGTTTGGTATTAGGTTGCAAGTGCAAGAGATAGCTTTAGACAGTAGCGTAACAGAGGTCCCCACCCCCAATGGTAATGCACTCAAGTCAAAGTTCAGATAGAGAATGAAATTTTAAACAACTTTCCAATTTACTTCCATTAAAAAATGTGCACTGTCTTTTTATATTTACACTTTTTGAGTCACCAGCTCCTACTGAGCATGTGCAAGAATTCACAGCCTATACATATATGCATTTGTGATTGGCTGTTGGCTCTCACATGACACAGGAAGACTGGAAACAGATATAACTTTGAAATTTGTCAGAAAAAAAAATAATCTACTACTCTTTTGAATTTCAGACTAAAGGGCCGATTTATCATTTGTCTGGCAGACATGATCCGCTGTAGCGATCATGTCCGCCAGACATCGATAAATGCTGACAGCATATGCTGCTGGCATTTATCATTGCACAAGCAGTTCTGCTTGTGCAATGCCACCCCCCGCTGTGAGGGGGTGTCAATCAATCGATCGTATGCGATCAGGCGGATTGCTGTCCGCCGCCTCAGAGGCAGCGGACGAGTTTAAGGAGCAGCAGTCTTAAGACAGCTCCCACTGAGCATGTGCAAGAATAAGTGTGTATGCATTTGTGATTGACTGATGTCTGTCACATGGTACGTGTATGCATTTGTGATTGACTGATGTCTGTCACATGGTATAGGGGGAAGGGAAAAAAACATAACTTTTAAAATTGTCAGAAAAAAATCTACTACTCAGTTGAAGTTCAGACTAAGTGCTATTGCATTGTCTTGTTATCTTGCATTTGTTGATTATGCAAATCTACTGTGTTGACTGGTCCTTTAACTCCTGTTTTTGGCAAGCCTGAAGGATCGCACAGAAACAGGTGTATTCGGGCCATGATAAATCGGCCCCTAAGTGCTATTGCATTGTCTTTTTATCATGCATTTGTTAATTATGCAAATCTACTGTATTTACTGATCCTTTAATAATCAATAGCAAAAACATACATGCTTCTCTGTATAATGACTTTGACAGTATATATATATATATATATATATATATATAATATATATATGAGTAAAACACAGAACAAGATATATAACAACAAACCATATTTTACAACGAATAACAGTAAAGACTACAACAAAATTTGTGGCATTATCCGTAATTGTTTGCCAATTTTAAAGAGTGATGCCAAGTTATGTAAAATAGTCCAACGTGGCTGCAATTTTTCAGCACGTAAGGCAAAGACCTTAGGAAGCTTATTAGCTCCATCAATATTACCGTCACAAACTAACCAATCCTGGTTAAAGAGAAGAATAGGTTCTATAAAATGCCAAGGAAACATTTGTAAAACCTGTACACACATACAACAGGGACCCAAATTTGTATCAAGCATAACAAATAGGGAGTATGATATACGCTTTAGTATTTCATGTATTACCAAATTTGTCATCTATTTACTCACATGCCAAGGATGTAAGAAACAGTACGTGTGGCGCACTAAACATGCCCTACGTGACAGGTTTTTACAACATCTTAGAGACATTGGCAACCCGGATTGTACTACACCAATAGCTAATCACTTTAGAGAGGAACATAATTCTAATGACGCCCTTTTGACAGTACAAGGTATTGACCATGTCCCCAGACACAGGAGGGGAGGCGATAGAGAGAGACTTTTGGACCAAAGGGAAGTGTTTTGGATTTTCCATATCAAAACAAAGCACCCCTTTGGTCTAAATTCCATAATGGATGTTGATTTATTTTACTAATAAATTAATGATTAGTTTTTTCATTTCTCAAAAAAAGAAACTGAATAAAAGTAAAAAAATCTTTAAAGGGACAGTCAAGTCCAAAAAAAACTTTCATTTTTCAAATAGGGCATGTAATTTTAAACAACTTTCCAATTTACTTTTATCAACAATTTTGCTTTGTTCTCTTGGTATTCTAGTTGAAAACAAACCTAGGGAGGCACATATGATAATTTCTAAGCCCTTGAAGGCCGCCTCTATTTTATTTACTTTTCACAGCAGGGGAGAGCAAGCTCATGTAGGCCATATATATAGCATTGTGATCACGCCCGTGGCTAGTGGCAGACACTGCACTAATTGGCTAAAATGCAACTATATGCAAAATAACTAAAAGTCATGTGATTAGGGGAGGTCCGAAGATGCTTAGATACAAGTTAGTCATAGAAGTAAAAAGTGTATTAATATAACAGTGTTGGTTTTGCAAAAAACTGGGGAATGGGTAATAAAGGGATTATCTATCTTTTTAAACAACAAAAATTCTGGTGTTGACTGTCCCTTTAAGTAGAGGTTTAATCCAACATCCATTTAGATTAAATCAGGGTAATATTTCCTACATATATCTAGCCATCTGATAGTTTTAAAAAAATATACTTCACATTTATATTTGCTTTAAAATAAGAAAATTTAACATAAGAAAACAAAGGATAATCAGTGATAACTCATTGTTTATCCATGACCATTAAGTCAGTCATGAGTTAACTTAACAGATGCATGTAATTGATAATTAACTTTACCTTTAAATTAAGGCTCTACCCAGCATTAGTTATGCCAGTGAACAAGGGCTGACACCAGGCCCGAAACATGTTTGGCTGCTGCTGCTCAATGTCAGTTACAGGACTGTAGCTGATTTCTTACTTTTTTCTTTCATGTTTTTACATGCAACTGATTTTA